>NC_142160.1:13348163-13499897 GCF_024610735.1 Ursus americanus | reverse complement strand
GACACCCAATGCTCTTAAGTATCAGGAAGACAAATGCATCAAGAATGGAAACGAAATCCCTGCACCCCATGCCCATTTAAAAAAATTTTTTTAGTTTATTCACCCACAGTAATAAAAGGTTCACAGAAGATGTGCCTAGACCTTTGGGCCTGTCCCATACTTTTAAAGTGAGCAGCACTGCACACACTCAGGAAAAACAATGAAAATGTCCAATGGGGAAAAAAAAATCACTAATTCATCAGCCACCTAGAATGTCCTTCAACCCAGCAAACAGACTGCCTGTGGGAATTGGAATCTCATTTTGTTAAACACTGCTCAAAAGCAAAGCAAGTTCTTAATATGGCTCAAAGTTCTCAATGCTGGCATGGACTGAATCTCTGCTCCCTATGGCAAGGTCAAATAATTTTCTTATGAGACAATGTTTGTGATGACACAGTTATTGAAAACTAAAACCATACAAATCCAAACCATCAAAACCTAGCCAGAAGGACCGAACAAAAGGGGAAGAAAAATCAAGGAGTTTAAAAACAACAACAAACCAAAAAACAACAAACCTCTACAGCACCTTAGAAGGACTTACCCTTTATCACCAACCTCTGAGCATTAGGTGAGGATAATGGCCCTCAGGAGGTTAGCGTCATCAAAACGTCTCCCTTTGTAGACGTTTTCTTACTGCTGCCAACCCACCCCTTTATTAGCTCAAGACAGTACTACCAGATAAGAAAACTAATTTTTAAAACTGTTACCAGAAAATTAGTCACATCATAAAGTTATGCACTTACTTGACCACTTTGCCCATGTCCAAATAGCGAACTACTGACCTGTACCCAGCCCTATCTTCACGTCATGTTTCAGGACTTCTAGCACATTGAGAAAGCCGCTGCTGAGCCTGTGGAGAGAGGAGACAATCAGGACGAGGAGATCATGTGTTGTCAACAAAAAAAGGACACCAACAATAATGATGGTGATTTCTCTAAAATTGTGTTTCCTGTCCTAACAGCTCTCATGTTGACACAAACACATTAGCCAAATCAGATCATCTGAGTCCCGGAGCAAAAAAACGATCATAAAGGAGCTTTACTCATTGGGTTGATGGTGATTTCTCTAAAATTGTGTTTCCTGTCCTAACAGCTCTCATGTTGACACAAACACATTAGCCAAATCAGATCATCTGAGTCCCGGAGCAAAAAAACGATCATAAAGGAGCTTTACTCATTGGGTTGAGGTTAATCTCAGGAGGGTACAACGCAGCAAGAAACAGAAGGAAAATGGGATCATTTGTAAGGAAAAATGAATGAAGAAGTTCAATCTTGCAGTTTGTTCAAACGTCTATTGGTCTTCAGCATTTTGTTTTAACCAACACATCCTTTTATGTTCAGAAGTAGAAATTATAAAGCATTGTCTTTCCTATCTTTCTGGGATACTTTGTTACCCTGAATGAGTAGTGACTTGCAAAATCAAAGAAGGAGGGTACTTCTGGGAAAGGGGGTGCAGGGTGATGAGTCAGGGTCTGAGAGTTCACAGGCTGCTGCTGAGGACCACAGCAGCTAGGAGAGAAGGTTCCAGGCTGAATTCTGGACATTATGACCCTGAGCTTATTAGATGTGCCACCCTTCTATAGAAACAAAGGAAAACTAAAGTGTTCCTTAGAAGTCTGAGAAGATGCAAATGTCACAGGGGTCTCCTTGAAGATACATGTAACCATCACTGTCAAATCCCCAATGCACGTGCAATAAATCTTTCAAAGTTGTTGGAGAAAGAACAGCAGTGACCATCTAAACAGAAATGTATCCATAAAGAAATTTAACTTCCAACCTCAATTTGTAAATCTAAATTTAAAAATTTAGATTTTACCCCACAGGATGTTAAATCCTTTCCCCATCTGGTCACTAGACCATAGTTATGGTCACTAGCCATACATATAGCCAAGATTCCCTGTCATGTGTGACTACTTTATATCTGAAAACCAGAAGGCTCTGGAACCTCTCAAAATGCACCAGAAATATAGCTCTGTGGCTCTCATGCCTTTCCTATACTGTCTCTGACAGGTATCGTTTTTTGCTCGCCAACTCCCTAGGCTTCCAACTGCCAACACCTCCAGCTCTAGCTCGGGGCTCTTTCCCCATCACAGAGCCTGCTCTGCCCTTGTGTGGGGAAGGCCAGGAGTTCACCTCACCCAGCAGCCCTCCACAAATAACTGATAGGTGTGTGGGAATAACTATCCTCGCTTCCTCACCCCTTGGGCAGAATGACTTTGAGGTCTGTTTTGTACATTGGTTCCCTGAGTTTTCTGGAAGAATTAAACTCCAGGAGTCCACAGTGGTAACTTTCTTGATGATGTGCTCTTACTGACTTCCTTCCCTTCTCTGTCTTACCAACCAACCTCCTGAGATCACCTCCAAATAAACTACTTGTACATGAATTGTCTCATGGTCTGTTTCTGCAAGAACTCAAAACAAGAGAGGATACAAAGTAACCCTCGAAAAACCAGAAATTTAGCAGAAGCGAAATAAATTGGCTGAATGAATATATGAACGATCCATTTAAACCTGCCCCTAAGTGGGAGGAGCTCTATTCTGGATCAACTAGCACCAGAAATGAGATCCTTTCTGTATCGAATCCTAGAGCATGGATTCTAACCCAGCATCCAGGAATCAGTATCATGGGATCTATGAATTCCCTGAAATTAGATGTAACGTTTCTGTGTCCGCGACCTTTTTCCTGAAAATACAGGCCATAATTTTCATCCTACTCATTACGGATCTACGACCTTTCAAAGGGTTAAAAACTAACTATAAATAAAGCTTTGCATTCTGGGGAATTACAACAGGACACAGCCCTCCTACGTGAACTGGCACCCTGTGGGATCCAGCAGCATGATACACACTGTTGGATGTTGGCTTATGGCCACACTACACCTTCCCCTGACCGCAGACCGTGCAAAGTCAGTACCCTCTCCCCGGAACGCCTGGCTGGCATGTGCGTTCTTGCGGTCCTTAGCGCAAACCCCGAAATGGTTTAGGTTTTGAACTCTTTCTGTTATACTTCCTATTGTCCCATTTTGTGCAAAGTTTCAGAAATTTTAAGAGATGCTGTGTTCTTCAAATGCACACTCTGCCAAAAGTATCCTCTTTTGAGTGCTCTTTCTCCCCACTGAGGCACAGGTAAGCCTCCATGTGTCTATCTGGCTCCTGTCCCAATCAAACGGAAAGCTCGAAGAGGGACAGGACACTGGAGGCACGACTGAGAAAACAAAGGTATTTGGGCTGCTAATTCGCAACCCAAATGCTCATCACCTAACAACCGATTATTGCCTACTCACGATAAGTTAGAATTGGGGCAATGTGAGATCGCTGCTCCTCGCTCCTTGAACACCTGGAGTTCCTCTGCAGAAAGGTAGCAGCCATGCGCCATCACTGTCTGGAGAGAAGAGTATCCTGTGTGGAGTTTACCACTTAAAAATGTTTCCGAGAGGGGCACCTGGGTGACTCAGTCAGTTAAGCGCCTGCTTTTGGTTCAGGTCATGATCCCAGGGTCTTGGGATCCAGCCCCGCATCGGGTTCCCTGCTCAGCGGGGAGTCTGCTCCTTTCTCTCTTTCTCCCCCTCTGCCCCTCCCCACCGTTCGCTCTCTCTCAAATAAATAAAATCTTTAAAAAAATGTTCCCATTAGTCTTCACTCAGTGCAAGATGTTACAGGTACAGACAGAAGCTGTGACGTCATGAGCCTCTTCACAAGAGCCTTTACGACGACGGGCATGTATAGAATCCTGTGTACAAGTTACCCCTCAAAAAGGCCGGTAAAAACATTGAATTACAATGTTGGCCAATACGTGGATCTTACTTTTTTTCTTCTTTTTTTTATCTATGAAATAACAAGGGTCCAGGTGATCTGCAGGGTAGGCTATCGGCCCAGCTCAAAGATACGACGCAGCCTTCATCTTCATTTTAGAAAACAGCCAAGTTACTTTATTTTCTAATTCCACATGGTGAGCAACGGGTGGGGTGTGCTTGTTCCTATCTTAATCAGAACTTTCTAGAAGTAAGCTTTCCTTTGTCAGCACATGGAAGCTGTGGGCGTAATCCTGGGAAGAGTTGTTCTGTATTTCTGCTCCTAACTAAATACGGGCACCGATGCTTTTGATACCTAAAACCAAATAATCCTTATTTATCTATTTTTTAAGTCTTAGTTAAATTGGAGTATAGTTGACACAACCAAATAAACTGTTCAATCACCTATATTTACATTTTCACAAAAATTAGGAAATATAATATTTTATATGCATTAATTTGGAAGATAAAATTGATCCAAGAAGGCAGGCACTGCCCACATACCACACTTCTCTGTTGAGTCCTGATCATATTTGTGGGTTTTCCTGAATAGGATTTAAGTCTTTCTTGTGGTATACATACAATGTAATATCACTCGGCGATAACAAAAGATGAGATCATGCCATTTGCAACAACGTGGATAGACCTCGAGGTTATGCTAAGTTATTATGCTAAGTGAAATAAGTCAGACAGAGAAAGACAAATACCATATGATTTCACTCATGTGGAATCTAAAACAAAGAAAAATTAATAAGCAAACAAACAGAAGCAGAAGCAGACCTGTAAACACAGAAAACAAACATGGTTGCCAGAGGGAAGGTGTGGGGGGATGGGCAAAACGACAGAAGGGGAGTGGGAGACATAGGCTTCCAGTTATGGAATGAATAAGTCATGGAAATAAAGGCACAGCCTAGGAAACAGTCCATAGTAATAGGTTGTATGGTGACAGATGGTAGCCACACTTGTGAGCATAGCATAACATAGGAAAGTTGAATCACTATGTTGTGTACCTGAAACCAATGTAACATTGTGTGTCAGCTGTACTCACATGAAAAAAATTAAAATTAAAAAAAAAAAGGCTTCACTCTTTCAAAATTCTTTTTCCTTCAGTTCAAAACCTGTTTCCAGACAGCTTTCTCCTTTGGGAGGCACAGTTCAGTGACCAAAGAATTATTAATAAAATAACATTTTCCCAAACTCTGTGCAAATAAAATTAACACGCAAATAGCAGGTTGATTTATTAATCACATGGAAATATATGTAGAGAAGGCTGAAAATTATGGCGTAGCATTTACAAGATCTATGTAGAGTATTAACCTTTCAGATTAGTCATATTCAGCCCTCTGTTCATGGCCCCGAAGAATTTATTTGGTGCAGTAGGTTCAACTCTCCGTGCCGTTTGTACAATTCATTGAAGGCCAAGGCCAAGGGGTATACTGTTGTAACGAAGTGTCTCGTCACTATATTAATTATAATTAATGTGAAATTATTTAATTATGAAAGTATTACTCATTTTTTTAAAAGCAATCCCACATTAAAAATAAAGAGTAAAAAGTCCTCTGTTTTCTCCCTCAGGAGGATCACACTCAGTGTTTGTATCCTGATAATCACTTTTTTAAGAGACAGAGAGAGAAAGGGTGCCTAAGTGGGGAGGGGCAGAGGGACAAGGAGAGAGAGAATTCCAAGCAGGCTCCATGCTCAGCACGGAGCCCGATGGCGGGGCTTGATCCCAAGAGCCCGAGACCCTGACCTGAGCCCAAATCAAGAGTCAGATGCTTGACCAACGGAGCCACCCAGGTGCCCCTCCAGATAATTTTTTCTAAGTGAGCATGCTCCCACCCATACATCAAACAATACCCTTTAAATAGTCTTCCTCGTAAGTCTGTATACATCATTCTTGTGAATGTTGGATAAAATTTTAATTATGGATGTTCTATAATCTAACCAATCACCCACTGATAGACATTTCCGAACTTTCACATTAATTACATTCCTATTCATATTCCTTACAGAACGTCTCCTTAGAAGTGCATCTGGTAACTCAAGGGAATGCGCATTTACATTCTAATGGATACTGACAAAATGTGCTTGCACCAAATGACATCCCCACCCTCAAAGAAGCCTGGAGCTTTATTTACTGGGATGAAACTGCAGGCCGATCTCTAACTATACACCCACGCATGCACATCCTCTGAGCTCTACTCTAGTCTGGGAAATGCACTCATGATGGAGAAGTCTGAAGATTACCATTGAGATTTTATTTTATTATTTCAATTTTTTCCCCTCTGCCCCCTAATTACTGAGATTTTTAGAAGTAGATAAATATGCCCTAGTTGACACAGATTATGTCACGATATGCAATGTACCTTATCTGTCAGAAGATTGTTTCTATCATACACATCTGTGTAGTTTTTATAATCAGGAAATAAGTTCCTCACAGCTTCAACTTCATTGACAGTTTCACTTACATGGCTCTACAAGAAAAGAAATAATATTTTCAATTTTCTAATGTGAAATACCATTAGAAATTATACTTCCTACCCCAAAACGATAAGGATGGCTTCTACTTGCCTATGTAAGACAACAAAGATGTTACATGTGTTTTATTGAAAACAATTATACATATTATATACAATATCACATCGATATGAAATTGAAACTATGAATGTGAACATGATAATTACAAGAATATGTAAGGTTCTAGCCCTAACCTTAACTCATGTTATATTCTTTCTGTAGCAAGTATGAATAAAAATAAAAAGTACTTGAAGAGAATCAAGAACCTAGCTATTTGTGGCAACTTGCCTCTTCTGGTAATGGCCATTTAAGAAAAGAGTTTCGTGGCCGTAAAAGGGCAGACAGCATGGTTCACTCATAAGAAAGCTGGAATCTGAACAAGGACAGCTGAATGTTAGCCCAAGTTCTGAGTCCAGCTGTGTGTCTCAGGGTGAGTCAGTTCCTTCCTTTGGGTCTCCATAGTCTCATCTCTCAAATACAAGGGTTGGACTGAATGAGTGATTTTCTAAACTCTTTCAGCTTTGAGTATGTTATTCATATAAAAATTCATAGAAACCCAATATGTAAAAGGCATAAACAAGTTGCCTCTCAGGAAGCAGGACTGGGACTCTAGAGCCCTGTTCCCGTTCTGTCCCCTTCGTCAGCTTCCAGAGTTCTTCTACAGAAAACAGTTTGAAAATAACTGAGCTAGACAATCCTACCATCGCCAAAAAAAGGAGCCCATAAAAATCCACATCCAATCAAAACAAATGAGTCGTGGCCCCCACGCCAGTCTTTCTCCAGGGCACCATAAACCCTGAGAGGGCAGAAAGTACTTTTGAGACACAACACTTATGTGTAACCACCCCACCCCCTTGCCTAAAACAAAATCCTTCCAGACCAACTGGTGATGAGTACATATTATGGGAAAAAACTCATGAGCAAGTTGCCACTTCCAAGAATGGCAATGCCATTCCCCCCTCTCCATGAGGGAGAGTGTGAGCCAAAGAAATAAGAGAAAAAATTGCAATGTTCTAAAAATAGAGTGTTCCACCTAGGGGGTGAGCTCTATCCTGGCCTCAAGGAAATCTAGAGCACTGAAGAAATGCACGGGCATCTGAAGAGAAAAAAGGATAACCAGATGATTCTTTTCACTTTGATAAATTTGAGTAAATGCTAAAATGCACACGCACATGTGCATACATCCCCAGCAAGGAGATACTTGATTTTGTTTTGTGTTCATGGAGTTCAGGACACACTACCTCCAGATATGGCATTGTGGCATATTGCGTATTTTAAGCTGAAGGAAAATAGCTGAAGGTCATTCTGACCTTCTTCCCTGAAACAGATCATAAAGCTTTTATGTTGAGGAGTGCCCACTGTTGGAAGAAAGGAGTATCCTTATCTCTGAAGACAAAGGGATGTCCAAAAGAATCCAAAACGAATTATTATATTCCTCCGTGACTGTGCACTTGTCACCAAACGTAGCCTAGAAATGCTCCTATCTCTTTCTTTGGGTCTTCATTTCCTTATGAGGGCTCCTGTATCATGTAAAACTTATATTAAACGCATTTGAATGCTTTTCTCCTATTAATCTTTGTCAATTTAGTTTTCGGACCTAACCAGGGACTCTAAGAAAGGTCTGGGAAAACTTTTTCTTTCCCTACAGTTGTGTGAGATTGAATAAAAAACACAAATATCACAGTCCCCCCAAAAGGGGGAGGGGTCGACAAGAATAGTTAATGAGTCCCAACCAAATAAATCTTATTAAACAAAACAAAATACCCTCCACACGATAAAGAATCAGTGTGTTGCCTTTCCCCTAACTTGCCCTTTGTTTTAAGATAGTCAACTCTTAAGAGGGAACATTTTAGTGCAGTCTGTAATGAAGCTTGGGTGGGGGAAGGGGAGCCTGCAACTCCCAATTTTAACCCAGCTGGAAGCTTTAAAAAGTGTTTCATTCCTAAATTCCAACCGTTTCATGACAAAGTAAGATATACTTTTTTGTTCCTGATTTTTAAATTAAGAAACTCAGAACAAAAGGGCTTTTAAATGCATTTTTGTAAGGTAGAAATTAGGTTCTTTTTGCTTTTCAAATAATAGGTGGTTCCTCCAAAAATGAAGGACTAGAACACTGAGAAAAGGCTCAAATAAAAGAGAGAAGTAGGAAAGAAACGAATTAAATTTATCCTACGGAGAACAGGTAACCAGTGTGTTACTGATCTGGCTTGGTTACGTATGATGTCCTTGTCTCTTCAAGCCTGATCAGAGAAGATGGAGGGTAAAGGAACTTCAAGTTTCTTATCTGAGAAATTAAAGAAGTGGATTTAGGTGACGTCTGTAAGAGCCCTTCCTGTCCTCTGATGCTATTTCTCTACGATATCTCTGGAGAAGAACTATAGATGACTGCCAGAATTTAGGGTACTGAAAAGTCTTGCAGGTCTGGAAAGGGACACAAACAGGAGAAAAACACCCACCTGGATATGCAAATTATGGGTCTTCGCCATGTTTCCCAGTTTACCCAACAAAGTTTCAGAGCAGGAAAGGGAAAAACGTGGTGTCACTATGGGCTTCACTCTAGAATACTGGAAATAATAATTAAAAAAAAAAGTTGGTAAGGAAACTATGGATATCATCAATGTGTGGCTTACCCCAACATGCATATCATACAATCTGATATTTTATGTCTTCATTTTGGGGGATAGTCCTCCATTCTAAGAGTGGGTGGAAGTCGTGGATTTCATGGAAACAGCTCCTGGCTGAGGACAACAGAGAGAATATTCTGTAGCACCAAGTTCAATGGAAGAAGATTCCGTCTCAAATGACAGAGAGTCCCAGTCCCACATCCACGTGAAGGCTCAGACCTTGACTGGGAGGCCTTCATGAAGAGAAATGGGAAGCAGAAGGACCTCTAAAGAAGGCTGCTGTGGGGAGACTCGAAGTGAAGTGGTGGCCTATTCCCCATCTACACCTGGGGGAGGAGTGGGGCCACAGCCTCCCTCAGGTCGTTTGGTGGCAGCACTGCCTCTGGTGTCACCCAAAGTGAAGGTTGAGCAGGAGACAAGGGCTCAAAAGAGGGGTGGTGAGCATGAGGACCCACAAAGCTCCACCTAGTTCTCCCAAGATTAGACTGAAAGTAATAGGATTCTCATGGTTTCCAGTTAGACCTCAGAAGGTGGTAAGGGAACGTCTGGCTTGCCAGTCTACGAGACTGCACAATAGAGCTAAGAACCAGCCTGCTGGAGTGGGGAGGAAACAGCACTGCCTCTGTAGGCTCATCAACACCAGGGCGCTGCAAAGTCGAGTGCCCAGCTGAATGCCTGCAGGCCATGTAACATACCACACGTTAGGGACCAAGGCAGCCAATGGCTGGGGCATCATGGTGGACACCACCTGTGCTCCAGACCAGATCAGGGAGTATAAGAAGCCAGAGCCAATGTTGGCGTAGCCAACTTTACGTTACTCCCAATCTGTTCACGTCCATGAAGCCCTCTCCCACCTCCCCAGGGACCAGTCCTGTGTGATTAGAAGGTTCCAGGGAAGAGGAAGGGAAAACCACTGAGAAGACAAAAAAGCCCAACCTCACAGAGCGGTGTTGATAGGCCCACTGTAAAAACAATTGAAGGCTCTGGGAAAATATTTCTGTGTGCATGGAATAAGCCAAATGTACACACACTAATCTTTACCAAACAACTTAATAACAAATCTCACAAATGACACAAAAGCAATCCAAAATCAAGCTGGGAACAAGCTTACTTACGTTCTTTTGGAGCATTCTTGACACAAACCTGAAATAAAGCAACAAATGGGAAGATAGAAAATGTTGGCATTTTTAAATAGATTTTTAAAAAGGGTGAAAACATGATCCTTACATGTCTTAATTTCCATGCAAACATTTCTAATGCCATACATGTTTCACCACCACTAATTAAAGATTAACAAGTAGTAATTACTCTGCTTTCTCATTTGCAGCCAGAGAGATAAGAGTCCAAAATCACAGGGGAATGCAATTTTATCCTCTAACATCAGCTGGGCTGTTCGTGAATATTCCCACAGCACTCAAGCCATTCCACTGGCTTAAGTTCTATTTGGGGGAATGTTGCAGGATCTTATGCTCTGTGGATATTAGAGTCATGGAATCCTAGGCACCTGGAGGCATTTAGAAGCCATAGGGCTCTCTCCTCCTCATTTTCCTTTATAGAGTGAAAGCTATTTTCTCACTCAGTATCATCACTTATTTTCAAAGGCTGAGTCCTTCTGGGCACAGATGTTGGAGTAAGGCTGATGGAATAGTTCAGAGGTGGCTGTGAAATGGAGGGGGGCGGGGAGGAATGGGACCAGATGGGATGGGGGGTGGCAGTCAGGGATGGTGGTATCCATAGGGCCTATGAGACAGCTGTTTGTGCACCAACTGAAAAAATTTACTAGCTAGCTTTCTGCCTTCTGGTGGTCCTTCGTTTCAGAATAAAATGCAGATTAAGGTTTACTATGACCACAAACACACATCCATAGAACAGTTCAGCATGCGGCCAATGATAAAAGCAAGGTGCATGCTTCGCTCTTTCTGTGAGCAGGTGGTGGTTCCTGAGTCACTCTTTTCAGAGGACACATTTAAGGTGAAGGAGGTTTGGAATTGTAGAAAAGTTTGGGCTTCTAAAGCATCAGGATAGGTTAAGTCCTGCGGAAGATTTACATTTAAAGAATGTTCTTCTGGATGCTGAATGTCATACAACGCAATTCCTTGTCTAATCAAATCCTCAAGGGACTATGGAAAAGCCATTAAAGAAATGTAGGTAAAGTACTTCGGGGATCCGTAGATTATCGCAATGTCATCTCAAAAGAACGTAACCAAAGCTCATGATCTCAGGCAAGAGGATAACCCCGCCGCCAAAGGTAATCTGATGTGCAGACGACATACATTTAAAGCAAGTTCAATGTACAGGAGAAGACTCCATCGATGATAAAGGACAGAGAAGTGGTAAATCATTAACTTTTAAAAAGAATCCTTCATTTCACAAAGGTAGTCAGTCTAGGACTCTAACAAGTTCCCAGAGGCTTCAAAATGGTATTGACATGCACCACTTTCTTTAGGACCAGACCACGTGCTTCGAGCAGGGCAAACCCACACAGTGACCTATGTGCCTGGTTCGCAGAGCTTGCCTCTCTCCATCTCTAACTCCATCAGTGCCTCAGAGGGGCCGCCCGCAAGGCCAGTCAAGACGCACGTACCTCTCTGTTTCTTTGACTGATTCTTCAGTGGTTTCCTTGTATTCTGGAACAGTGGCATTCATATCCATGCAGACTTTGCCCACAAATGCCCGCTGCCCAAATTTATCTGTGAGGCACACACGAACAGAATCTGAAGTCATGTGTTTTTCCCCCAAACAGTATATCCCTCCCGAGCCTTTAGAAAACACAGTTCAATTAAAATCATTAGGAAAACACAAGGGAGAATGCAGAAGATCATCTCAGCATTTAAGAACAATAATGACAACAAAACCACACCAAATTCTGTCAGGAGTTCAAGGTCTTCCACTGACTCCTTATTCCTTGGATTACTAACCAAGACAGTGATAATATGTGATTAAGGTCTGAACCTGTATGTGCCCAGTGCCCTCTGTTATGTGTAGGGCTATGAGGAATATACACAATAATGTATACAAAGTGCCTGGCATGTAGGGCTTAGAAAAGATACTGCCATTTTTCTTAACCGTAGCAATGCCAATATTATCATCAGTGGGGAATTTGACTTCGTCCTACGAGCAGCTCTCAGCACTAAGGAACCCGGTCCTCATTAGAGGTCCTAAAGAAATTTTATTTCAGCTAGAACGCTGAAGCTACATGGGGTGATATCGTTTGTACAATGTCTCTGCCTCTGTCACAGGAGTCTTGTGAAAGTCTTTCTGCCTCTCTCTTTTCCCGGTAGTTCAGCGTAACACCTGGCCATTAGATTACTCCTCCGTGAAACTCCCCCTTCATCACATACCTCAGCTGGCTCAAAATCTTTGAGTATCTGATGCATATTCGAACCTCTCCACAGTCTGAACCATCCCATCTGCCCAACCTCCTCTCCCACCCCATCGTGCAATGGACCCTGTCCTCCAGTTCAGCTATTCTGTTCCTTGCTTCCTGTATCCACTACGGATGTCTCTGTCCCCATACCTCTGTCCATGTCATTTCCCTGTTGGGAAGACATTTTCCTCCCCACCATGTGAGGTTCCTGTATGGCCCTGTTTAAAGGCCCCCTCTATGAATTCTTTCCAGATGATCCAAATCTGAGTCTTCTCTGTCTCCTCCAAAAATAGCAATATATATTTTCAGTGCTACCCTTCAAGCCTCTGGCAGAAACCACCTTGGCCAGCCATCAGAAGCATCAGCGCATCAGCCAACGCTATTTACTGAGCATCTGCTACGTTCTGGGTGCTGTGCGAGGGACAAATTTTGGATTACTAATTCAAAGCCAGTCTCAGATCTGCTTACTAGCTGTGTGGTTTGGGCCTGTTATGGCCTCTGAGCATCAGTTTATCCATCTGTAACACGAGGGCCTGATTGCCTACTTCCAAAGGCTATTTGTAACTGGGCTGAGATAATCCGTGGAGAGTGCTTTGTGCAAAGCCAGGCATGAGCACAGCTGCTGTTAATACAGTTATTAATCAAGATATGTGGTTATTAATCAGTTAATCCTGTCTGGTTTCTCAAGGGCAGAGACTATTTTCTATTTCACTGTGTTCTCAGCACCTAGCACAGTGCCTAGGTCTGTAAGTCCAGCCAACAGCCAAGACATGTCTGCGGATTATGATATAATCAACTGTTGCCACAGTGAGAATTAGTAAACTTGTTCCCAAACGTCCTAAGTTAATACACAAAATTCAGACCTGCACACATCATTCTGGAACCCAAACCACAAACAAATAATCAAATTACTTACACAATAAGAAAAAACATTCAAGGGCCATACACAAACACCTAGCTACTTGCAAGAAATGAAGCACTCAAATTCTAGCAATTACAAGGCAGGACTGCCCATATGTATAAGTCATTGCTGGGCATGGTCTGACTGTCTTGGCTTGATGTGCCCATAAATCATGCTTTCATTTCCTCACCTGTAATTTCTGCAAGGAGCAGAGATGAGTCAGTGTGAATTGTTCCAAAGTAACAAGCCGTGGTTGTTCCATTCTTTAGTGTTCTCCTCTAAAAATAAATCACAAAAACCATGAATCGCGTGTGCCCAGAGAAGTCACATGGCAAATAAAGATGAAAATAGAATTCTAGCTTTTAATTTTAAAATGTTTTTTCTTTAAAGGTGTGCCATCTTGCTATGAGATACGGTTAAGGTAAATGGCAAAAGTATTTATATTCCAAAAGTGTGAGCTGGAGAAGAAGCTGGTACTTCTCATTTCCTCGATTTCACACCGTTCCGTGTTGCAGACTTCACAAAACACTAATTAATTCCTTGGTTTTTAGGATTATTTAAGGATATCCAAACTTTATTGCATCAAGAGATAAGTGAGATTTTTCCATCTACAAGAGGGCAAAATTATTCAGCCAGACTTCTAGTTCAACCCAGCCTATTAGTCCCTTGTGTTTATCTCCCTTCTTTTAGCACGTTTCCTCTAAACTAACAGTAAAGCAGTATACAATGTATTAACCCAGAAGAAAGAGACATGAGCAAAGGAAGCATTTCTACATCCTCTTAGAAGACGACAAAAGCCTGGATGAGAACCTGGAGGTGACTCTGCAAGGAGAGAGAGAACCAAGAACTGCTAATAGAGAATTGGCTGACAGTCTGTATACAGATGATTAAACCCTGGCAGGACTCTTCTGCTTGTTGAAATCAGCCATCCACCCCAACCTGATTCTTACAGGAGAGATTTGCTCTTGCAGGAACTTGCAGGAGTATTTGGAGACTAGACACCCAATATGGCAAGGTACAGCAGAGACTGGAAGGAGTTTTAAGTGGATAATCTGGTTGACCCTCTGGGTCCCTGGTCATTTTCCCCAAAATGCCACATATGCAACTCCCGCCACACTTGGCAGGACTGAGGAACTCTTTCCTAGAGAAGATGACCGGTTCTAGAAGACAGATATCCTCACAATGGCATCTGGGGCCCACAGTTGAAAGGGCTGTTCACTGCTTTCACTGTTTATCCTACAACGAAGTTCACTGGTCAACAAGTGCTACCCCCATCCAGACTTCCAATCAGCATCTGAGAGCAACACATTTAAATATGAAATGTATGTTCAAGGTTCAACAGACATTGGAGGAAAGTCAGTATAAAAAAGAGGAGAAGGAGGAAAAAAAGAATCTGGAGGAAAAAATCTCAGAGGAAAGAGGCAATCTATTGGACCAGAAGGAAGCTTGATTAAAAAAAAAAAATCTATGGGAGAGCTTGGGTGGCTCAGTTGGGTAAGCATCCGACTCTTGATTTCAGCTCAGGTCATGATCTCAGGGTCATGAGATGGAGCCCCGGAGTTGGGCTGCATACACTAAGCAGGGTAAAGTGAGACTCAAAATTAAAACAGAAGTGTAATCTAACGTTTTCTAAATTCTCAAAATTTTACACACCTTTCTAAAAATTTTGGCTTGAAGATGAACTCAAAATGGGAAGTGCCGGCTCTTTAGCAAGAAGGACAATGGAAGTGCCACACAGACACTAAGTCCTTCCTCTGATTGGGGGGGGGGGGGGCTTTCACTAAATGAGAAATTGCACTTTCAAGTTGGACTGGAACGAACTAGAAACTTCAAGAATCTGCCCAAATTATAGTTAAGGAACAGGGAGAAACCACAGAGGGAAAAAAAGGAAAAAGAAGGAGGGAGGGGAGAAAGGAAAGAATCCCCAAGCTACTCTTACTGGTTCCCACTGAGTTCAGCCCATTTAACAAACCAGCTACATGTGTGCCACTTATGTAACTGAAAGAGATGAGTTTGGCTTTAAAACTGTACTGAAAAGGCCATCTAAAATACAGCCGCTTCCCCTCCTCATTTGTTCTATATTCGGGCATCCTGGACCCAATGCCACCCTGGTTTCTCAGAAGCTTTCAAGAGAGCTCTTCCATTAGTGACGAGTTTGTATTTTTCCCATTTATAAGGATCTATCAAAAACAACATCAGACTGCGGGTTGTGTTTCTCAATCTTTCCTCAGCCCTCAATTCTTGACAAGAAGGGTTTGGAGACCAAGCTTTTTGAGCTCAAAATAGATGCCGAACATAGGATGACTACAAACTTCAAGATAGTAGCAATGGCTTTTTAACAGGTTAGATGATTTGCATTTCCACTGGGCTGAAATAGGGAGGAAAGAGTGGCCTGTTCCCTCTCGATTCACCTTGTACTTTAATGATTTGATATGTCTTTGGCATTAGTTGGATTCACCAGTTGAAGCTTTGACAACCCCATAAAGTAAGCATATTCATTCTATTACCCAGAATATTTGCAACTAATTTATCTTGGTACATTTACCAGGGATCTCACTCTCCAATCCCTTGACTGCAAGCTATATAATATATAGATTCCTGAATCCTCTTGTCTTTTTAGTTCATTCCAGGCCAATTTGAAACTGTAATCTCCCACCCAGTTTGCCATATTTAAAGGCGGATAATCCAGGCTTGCTTTACTGGGATTTTTTTTTTTTCTAAGTAATCTCAGGAGATGTTTGCTAATATATACTTTAAATAATTTGCAGATTAAATGATCACTGTCATCTCTGGTGCAAAACTCTGGGGTCTTGATTTGACCATTTGCTGATTTAGGACTGTTTTCTGAGGGAGAAAATAAAACAAACAAAAATGACTTGGATCTCTCCATACGTACTGGTTTGTTTGTTTTTAAGATTTTATTTTATTTATTTGACAGAGAGAGAGACAGCCAGCGAGAGAGGGAACACAAGCAGGGGGAGTGGGAGAGGAAGAAGCAGGCTCCCAGCAGAGCAGGGAGCCTGATGCGGGGCTCGATCCCAGGACCCTGGGATCATGACCTGAGCCAACGGCAGACGCTTAACGACTGAGCTACTAGGCGCCCCTCCATTCGTACTGTTTTAGCATCTGTCTGCACTGCCGTGCGCAGTCTTCAGCCTAGTGACAGTTAACAAATCTCAGCTTCTACAGATTTCAACCATATCATTAGCTCATCTAACTGTTGGGGTGTGCAGGCCTGCCCGCTCATAATCAGACACACAGGACATATGCAATGCAAATAGCTGCCGAGGATAAAATCTATTTTGTACCCACTGACATCAAATCCTTAACTCTCTGATACAAGAGATAGTATTTATGGAGTACTGCCTGAAGGATATATGGTTCTAGATACTCTAAATGTCTAAACATAAAACAGTGATATATGTGGGGTGTTTTAAAATACTATAGCACCTTAATAATATATATTTTGACAATATAGCATGTATCTATATGAACTATTATTGAAACTCATTTTTGAGAAAATCAGTATAAGGAACAGAAATGCTTTACCTTAACAAATGTTTTATTCTTTATCATATACACAGCGTAAATTACATCATCGATTTCCCTCTCTGGGTCAGCAGCTAGAAACTGAAAGCTGGATTTGTCACGAATTCTAACTAGTGCATGGGCCCCCATGGTATACATTTACCTCTCAGTTTTATTTTTCTTTCCCCTTTTTCCCTTTGCCACGCTCTTGTGACTCATTTGCTTCCATTGCATACTATGTTATTTTAAGATATCTCAAACCCTTTTTAGAACAATGAGAGGTATAAATAAATTTTGAGAATAAAAAGATTTGGTGTGGTTAACACAATTCATTAACACAATGGCCCAGCAGCTTCATGCACCGTGTTAGTCCTTCTCAGCTTTTCTGGTCTCATGTGGATGCATGCTGAATAGGTAAGATCCATAATTACACTGAATTTATAATTAAGGAAGTCAAATATATAAAAGATGGCACTTGCTTTTATTCCTCAAGGCTTGAACGATGCAAGATCAGGGGAAATGGCAGAATGGCGAGGTAACTGCACGAGGCTTATAATACTGTCACCATCACAGAGCCATCCCTTCAGAAGAAAAACCATCCATGGGTCTAACAACAACACAGAAATGTTTAGACTAAGTGTGCTGCATGACAAGAGGTAGTGATCAGATAAGAAGGTATTTGCAAAAGGTACTCTCAGCTGCGGAAGCTGTTTCTGGTTGCTGAGCGGATTTGGCATAGGGCTGGAATAGAAAGAAGGGGACTGATTTCCTTGAGACGGGGAAGTAAGGACATCTTCAGAGCCTTCAATATATGGTTGGCACACACGACACTGTCAATGGCTTGAACTAGCTCCATAGCTCCCTCTAGTGGTGTTAATGCTCATCACGTTCCCACATACCCGGCTGTAGGGAGCCACCCCGTTTTCCCTAATTGGGAAGCTACTAAAATAATGTGATATCCTTCTAACTGTAATTTTAACTTTTAATTTTAAATTTCCTTGCATATTTTAAAGCAAACATATACAACGCTTACCATGTGTCAGGCACTATTCTAAGAACCTCACAAATATTAACTTATCATAACAATCCTATGAAGTAGTTCCTATCATGATCTCTACTTTATCTTACAGATGGGGAAAATGAGTCACGGAACTCTCCAAAGGTTACACAGCTATTCCATATGGTCCCCAGAACAGCACTGTGGATTGGCAGGAGTAAGGGAACACACACGTGCATGAAACTCAAATTTAGTAACTCCAAACACAAGAAGTAACAGACCGAGAGTCAAGAGAGCCCATCAGACAGGGGCTTTGAGGGTTTGGATTCAAGTTCTCTCTCTGCTGGGGGTTAGCTTGTGTAGATGACGTGGATGGTCCACACACTCCTTGGGCTGTGAAAAAAACTGAAAATGTCTCCACAGTCCACCTTAGCCTGTGCTTTATAATTAAAATATGCCTCAAGAAATGGACGTGTCTACAGGTGATTTGGTCAGAACACACCACTACTCACAAACAAGATACTTACGACAACTCTGGTATATACTTCTTCAGCAAAGTCGATGTTCTGGAATTTGAGTTCTGTAGGAAATGTGTACGTGGTCAGCCAGTCCAAAAGCGGCAGGTCCACATTACTCCCAGCAAAAGAATACTGAGGGGCGTGGATGTGTGTATCGACCAGCCCAGGCATGAAGAACTCACTGGAAATTAATACAAGGGGAAAATAATTTAATAACACCTTCAATCATTTTCCATATCTTTAAATCACAGTTTCTCTCCACGGTGATTTCATTGTTCACCCCACGCAGGTTTGGAGCTCATGCAATCAGACAATTGTAAATTCTCCTGTTATCAAGCGATCAAGAAATAGAAGTGAAACTCTGCTGGGAGAGATACGGCTCCTACGTGGGAATGGCGGGATGGCTGGTGTGAGGTTAACCAAAGATGATCAAAGCAGGCAGAGGCACTGCACTGAGTAGAAGGAAAGCAGTCACGGAACAAGACATCTGATGACTTTGTTCTCATAATCGGAGGTTGTAGGACAGGGAGCAGAGATGAGAAAGAAGGTCGTTAAAGCTCCTAGAGCCATGCTGAGGAATCACTCCCAGGTCACTAAGGATGACTGACGATGACAAACAGTGGCCGCATTGCTAGACTCAGGGTCACCTTGACCTTGGCTGACTACAAGAAATCTGGTCCTTTCCCCTGTGGCATAGGGGCTGAGTTCTGAAATGAAGCAGCAAGAGTAAACTGAGGCTTTAGGGACAGGCCATGTTAGGAGACGAGACTGTCAACAGGTGGGCGGTATCACAGCTCCAGTACACGGACCACCTTCTCCAGGTGCCACTGATCAGTCCACCAACTACTTTTCATCTTTCCACTGACTCTCGTAACAGAAAGTCCTGGAAAGATGTTTTTAAGAGCTTTCAGAGGCACTACCCACAGATCCGAGGCAGCCCCAAAACTAACAGACACTTAAAGCTTTTCTAGAGAATGAATCCAGTTCACTGGTGTCTATTAAGTGTCTACACACATCCAAACAGATGTTTGTTAGGAGATCGTATGTACCACCACCACCCCCCTGAGAAAATATTAATTATACTTTAATATAAAGAACTTGAGCTCAAAACTTGACCTAACAAAGAATCCCTTATGCTACCAACTGAAATGTGTACCACCTCAATGAAAGACAAACAAAGCCTGGGGTATCTATAAAATGCTTGATTTGTAAAGAAATGGGAACCGGGAATGGCGGTGCTAGTGCTGATGGCGGTGACAGCAGACACCATTTACTGAAGAGGCACATGTTCTGGGCACAGCATCCACAGGCATCGTCTGACTTGTGGGAGGCAGTTTGCTACGGGGTTAAGTGCATACATTCTTGACTCAGGCTGCCCGATTTTGAATTCAGACCCCACCATAAACGAGCGGTGGGATCATCGACATGTTATTTAACTTCGTTGTGACTCAGTGTCCCCTTACGTGAAACGGAGACAGTCGTAGCACCGTAGGGCTGTTGTGAGGATTGTTATCATGTGTAAAAACAGTTCCTGGATAACAAAAAGCCCTCAAAAAAATAGTAGTTATGATGATGTCATGCTCACAACAAACTTACGAAGTAGTACTGTTATCCTCATCGACAGAAGAGAAAACTGAAGCTCAGGAAATACAAGTAGCTTTAAAAAACAAAAACAAAAAATCATTTGACTAGTCAGCCTTGGAGCCTAGACTCAAACCCTAGGCAGCGTGACTGCAGGCTCAGTTCTCTTGGTCACTACTCTTCGGAGGACAGAATTCTTCCTTCACTTTGGCAGGGGGAGCAGTGACAAGCTCGTGTGGCCAGAAGGCAGCATCAAGTGAGCCTACAATGTGTGTGGGGGGGTGCGACGGGGGGATGATCTATGGATTCCTCTCAGGACACCTCAGTCTCCACCACCACGAAATGAAACAGCAGTGTGAGTTCTTCATGTTGTTGAATTGTTCAATTAAATAATATTTCCCAAGTATCTGATAAGTTTTTAAAACTCTCCTAAGCCTATGGGAGGTTCAAACAGAAATAAGACATTTTCTTGTCTTCAAAGGGATTATAATCCAGTTGAGCAGATTAGGGGTGAGTGAGGATATCTTCGTGGGGGGAGGGGGGAGTAGGGAAAGAGGGAGGTGGAGAGAAAGAGAGAAGTAGATCTGGTGAAAATATAAAGGATCTTAGTGAGCAATTTCACTCCTAGTGGTTTATCCAACTGAAATAAAACATACGCTTACAAAAAAGCATCGTATAAAAATATTTACAGCAGCTTTATGTATCCTAGCCTCGAGTTGGAAACAATCCAAATACCACAGGAAAACAGATGAAAAAAAACTGTGGTATATCAACACAGTGGAATACTATTTGGCCATAAAAAAGAAAGAACTACTGATATAAACAGCAAAATGGATGCATCTCAGAAACATTACGATGAATGAATCCAGACACAAGAATTATTGATTTATTCCATTCAAATGACATTTAAAAACAGGGAGGAGTAATCTATGTGATAGAAAAAATTGAACAGTGGACGAGGGGCTGGAGAGTGACTGGAAGGGGCACAAAAGAACTTTCTAGGCTGATAGGAATGTGTTATATCTTGATTGGTATATGTTGGTTACATAGTTATATATGTTTGTCAGAATTTATCAATGTACCTAAAAAAGATCTGTGCATTTTACTACATAAAAAATGTTTCAAAAACAACAGCCACAAAATAAGCGTCTTTAAAACGGGTCTTGACAATCAATTCGTGAACTAACTGGTATTGGTTATTCCATAGCCAGGAGAGAAGGGATGGCGAGGATCCTTGCTACTTTGTTTTTTCTTCTCTTTTGCAGAACTGTGACACTTTGAACCTCAGGTTTAAGACATGAATCTGGCTGTGGCAGGCATATGCCGGGAGACTCCTTCCATGCATGTTCCAAGCATGACATTTCTGAATAAAGATTATGGTGATAGGAACAGAAAGGAAAAGACGAATATGAAAGAAAAAGCTTGATATTTTATTAGTTCTGGGCAGCAAAGGAGAGGAAAGAGTCCAAAAGAGAGTTTTTGAGCATGTGAAACTGACTATACGACATGATGGGCAGAGAATGCAGGAGGAAATTCCATGTTGAGGGAAGGGCGATGTTATTAAGCCCAGAGTCAGTGTAATCTCCAAGGGTCCAAAAAGCATCAGAAACATGGGATAAGAGGCGTCAGAAGAGGTACGAATGGGATTCAGATTTCAGAGTCTGCTCTGTGGAGGTAAGCCTAGGATTTGGGGGTGCCAGAGATTTCTGTGGAAAAAGAACAAAACCAAATCTTGAGCAGCACTGTTCCCTTATAGGAGTAAGAATGAAGAAGACAAGGCCATACCCCTTGTGGGCAGAGTTGTCAGGACAGAGGGAGACCCAGGAAAGAGAGATATCAAGGACAGCAATGAAGAGAAAGGAGCACAGGACAGAGACCAGTGTCCCCAACTGCAAGAGTCAAGGGCAAGTGGTCTCAGGAAAGACTGAGAGCTCTCATTTCTGTGCAGTGGTTGGGGAGACATCCGATTTCACATGGATTCAGTCCTTCATTATAGAATACTTACCAAGTTTCTAGAATGGTTTAGATACTATCCTACATGCCAAAAAGAAATCCATGAACACGAAAGATCGGTGTTTAGAGAAAGCATGGGCAGAGGGAGAACTCCCTTTAAAAATATTTGGTAGTGAAAGACTAGGAAGGTAGAGGGAGAGGAGCATGTTCTTAAGGATGCAGAGATGAAAGAACTCTTTTCAATTTCGTTTACTCACTATCTTCATTCCCGTAGAAAAGCTCCACGTCCCCCCATATAAAGACCATCGATTTCATATTCCAAACCTGCGGTGCTGTCCAGTCTGTATCAAAATCCGAGGACAAAGAACAATGTTTGCCCCTATACAGATTTATCAAAACACCCACTCATCCTTTAACCAAGTGGACAATGTTAATGAAAGCTCTACCATCAAAACACATGACTGTCTAGAAGGGTCTGAGTTGCCCGAGCTGTTTGCACGCCACTGTCAACCCTCATTTACCTGCCCCACAGGAACTGTGCTGGTCCTGTGGGCTTGGGAACCCCAGGCTCTTTGAAAATGACCGTTTCCTTGCCCGACAATGCAGGGGTGTAAAGCAATCAATAACATCCTGTCTTTATTTAAAATTTCGGTATTTTGTGCATCATGGATTTTTTGCATCAACTGTGATTTTTAAAAATACTGCATCAAACTATTACTTATCTTGATTCCTGAGTTTTTCGCCTTCGCCACCACCCTTAAATTCCTTGCCCCATGTGAATGCCTCACTTGCCTCAGCCTAATCCTGGCCCTGCCAACCTCTCTAGGGTCCACGGCCACAACCTGACCCACTTCTATCAAAGCTCTGCTTAGAGTGCTCCGGTCGTCATTTTCATTTAGGAAAATCCACATCGCGGGGCACCCGGGTGGCTCACTTAGTTAAGCGTCTGCCTTCAGCTCAGGTTGTGATCTCAGGGTCCCAGGATTAAGCCCCGCATTGGGCTCTGCGCTCAGCGGGGAGCCTGCTTCTCGCTCTCCCTCTGCCTGCCACTCCCCCTGCTTGTGCACGCTCTCTCTCTCTCAGATAAATAAACAAAATCTTAAAAGAAAGAAAAGAAAATCCACATCGTGCTGAGGTAGACCTGCAGGTATACGTCTGTTAAACACACTGTCAGAGACCCCACCTTCTGTGGTCTCTTAATCGTGACTTAGAGAAATTCAGCTGCACGTATCTCGTGTGTTTGTTGTAAGGTTTTTCTACAAAGACTTCAGTCTTCCACCAAGGTTTATATTTTTTCTTACCTTACCACTGCTCTGTGTGTGATGCTTACCGGTGCCCCAGAATCTGCATTTGTCTGAGAGACGTACCTCCAGAAGCAGCCTCATAAAGAGGGACAGAAGGACGTGAAGACCCACAGAAGTGTTCACCCCACCCCCATCCTCCAACCGCTCCACCACCGTCCGCTCACTGCTCACTGCCTCCCAACCTCTCGTTCATCCACTCCCACAGCTTCTGAGCCCTTATCCTGAAGGAACGCCAGCAGGAGACTAAATGTCAGTTCTTCCTCAACATATATTCTCATGAAAATCTAGCAGGAGGAAGCAGACAATAACACAGAAGTGGCTAGAATTATCTCCGTGCCCACTGGATTCACCTCCAGGCCCACTGCCTAAGGGCTTCCAAGTCCAGAGAGAGGCAGCAGGTAGGAAACGTGAACACAAATATAAGTGCACCAAAGCTTCATTATGAGGGACGCCTGGGTGGCTTAGTCAGTTAAGCATCTGCCTTCGGCTCAGGTCATGATCCCAGGGTCCTGGGATTGAGTCCCACATCAGGCTCCCTGCTCAGCGAGGAGCCTGCTTCTCCCTCTGCCTGCTGCTTCCCCTGCTTGTGCTCTCTCTCTCTCTGACAAATAAACAAAATCTTTAAAACAAAACAAAACAACTTCCTTATGAGCAGTTACCCCATCTGTCTGGACTGTGGCCAGCCCCTCTGCCTCAAAGCCTTACGGGTAACCCAGTTCACAGAGCTGTGGCAGGGTGTGTAGGAGGTAGCCACAGTCAAGCTGTAGCGAGGATTCAGCCATGTGTTCCAATTCCTAGTTCCCTGTTCTCACTACATTACTCTAAAGTCACTTCCCAAGTTATAAAAACACTTTTAGGATGAAAGTGATTTTTATTGACTTTGGAACTTCCATTGACTTTGGAAACATACTTGCCCTGAAACAAGATAAAATCTTTGAGTTCAAAAAAGTATTCCCAACTTGGGGCACCTGGGTGGAGCAGTTGGTTAATGGTGGACTCTTGGTTTCGGCTCAGGTCTGATCTAGGGTTTGTGAGATCGAGCCCCGCGTTGGGCTTACACTCAGCAAGGAGTCTGCTTGAGCTCCTCTCTCCCTGTCCCACTGCCCGTCTCCTCCAAAATAAATAAATAAATCTTAAAAGGGGAAAAAAAAGTATTCCCATCTCTATAAAACAAATCAATCAGGCTATGAAGAGAGTGAGCCAATTGTAGCAAACAGGTTTTGAACAAATATTAAAACCTGCAAAACATGGGGCACCTGGGTGGCTCAGTCAGTTAAGCATCTGCCTTCCGTCTCAGGTCATGATCTCTGGGTCCTGAGATCGAGCCCCATATCTGGCTCGTAGCTCAGCGGGGATTCTGCTTCTTTCTCTCTCTCCCTCTGCCCCTCCTCCCTGCTCACTCTCTCCCCCTGCCCGCCCCCCCAAATAAATAAATAAAATATTTGTAAAAACCCCACAACAAAAAACCACAGCTCAAACGTACTCTGGGGGATAGGTCTTCCCTAACTATGCTGCTGGGTACTGCTCCCCAAACCTCCAGCCCCCCACCTCCTGGCAGTTTCTCTCCCTCCCTCTCTCTTTCCTTCACGGAAGGTATCACGACCTATCAGTGGCGTGCTTCCGTATCTGTGTACCTGCTTACTCTCTGAGATCCCCGTGGGCTGTAAACCCTGTGAGGGCACAGACTTTACAGATCATTTTCTCCTTCAGACCCTGGTTGTTACACACAGTAAGCTCAACAGAGATCTGCTGAAGAAATAAACGGATGATGGCAGCCTCCTGTTTCAAAGTTTCCATCCTTCAGCCTCCTGTTCTCAAATTCCTTTCTCCTCACCTCACCCCGCAAGGGAAAAAGCAAAGCCTCTCTGTCTCTCAAGGCAGGTTTCTAATCATCTGAGACTAGTGAAGGGTACTAGTTAACAGCAAAAGGGAAGAAGTTGGCTGTGACTTACTGGTTGCTTAGTTCTCTTATTTCACACGGCTTGAAGCACCATTCCTTGGCCAGCTTTTCCTGTTGGGATGCTTCTTCTAAAAACACTATCTTTAAAAGAAAGAAAGAGAAGAATCACAAATTAATGAGCCATAGGCATTTGTCGTTGTTAAATAGCTAAATCTTTTTAAAAGGTGTTCGATAACCAAATGGGATAGAGTTCAGAGACAAAAAGACAGGGGTTTGCCTTTGCTTGGGCGAGGAAGCAGACTGCATGCAATTGCTTTTTCTGCCTTGCTACAGATACAAGTAAGACTTCAAAAATTCGAATTTGAAGATGTAGGGTATTAAACATGGCTAATTGATATCTAGGTCTGCTCACACCCCAAAATGAATAAAGGAAACAATCATTTACAGAAAGTGTATGTCACCGCAGATGAATAAAAGATTTTTGTTAGGCTGTTAAAGGAAACTCCCGTCCAGAGTACGGAGGTAGTCTGGGGCAAGTTATTAACACCGAATACATGGGGCAAGTTATTAACACTGAACATAATTGCACATAATAACTGCCCGACAATCGAATCTTAGCATGAATTATGTTGATGCTCCGGTGCTGGACGTCTGCCATAGAGAGGTCTGCTATATTTTTCTAGTAGTGCAGATGAGACACTGACAGAGCGATCTCTCACGCAGGCTGAGGAGCCCATGCACAACATCTGGGAAACCTTGGATGGGCCTCTTATTCTCTCTCGGTCTGGTTTCCCCATCTGCACCCTGGAGATAAAATCAGTGCATACTTCACAGGGCTATTGTAAAGACTAACTAGGATAACTGTGGTGAAGGAGTTAGAATATATTAGAATATATAGAATATCCCTAGAATATATTAAATGCTAGACACATTGTATCTATTCCTGAATCTTTTTTAAATATAGTGTTATTGCCTTCTTTATAAAAATGGATTGCAAAGCAAGAAAAAAACAAGGGACAGTGGAATATATATGCAGGAAATATCTTGCATTTCATTTATAAATGTAATATTGGGAGAAGAAATGTTTTACAGAACATGAAATACTGAAATAAGGCTGCTAAATAAAATGTATCTAATTATTTAGAAGCTAGACACTATACTGCAAAAAAATAGTTTGTGGAACTGAAAATAAAGTAAAATAAATGTTGATTTCTCTATTCATTGATGATACACTTCTTTTTTTAAAAAAATGGGATCTTTTAATCTCAGAAAGGAAAATGAAAATGTAATTTCTACAAATGAGAAAATGTAATTTGATGATCCTAAAAACAGATTTGAATCCATAAGTATCAAAGCAGATCCATAATTAATTTAAAAAACACAAAAACAATTTATCTCTATAATTCAGAGCTGATTTACCATTAAACACATAAATACATACATGTATACCTACATAAAAATATTTGTAAAGCATGATATTCACACATGTGAATATATATTTGAAATAAATCGTTTTTGAGGAAAATATAAATGATCAAAACTTATTCTGGTGAGACGGAAACTGAAGGAACTAGTAACTTAGAAGAAACTGAGGAAGTTTTTTTGTTGTTGTTTCTTTGTTGGTTTTTTGGGGTTTTTTTTAGAGAGTGAGTAGGAGCAGGCGTGGAGGGGCAGAGCGAGAGGGAGAGGATCTCAAACACACTCGTGCTGAGCATGGAGCCCAATGCGGGGCTCGATCTCACGACCCTGAGATCATGACCTGAGCCGAAATCAAGAGTCATTTGCTTAACTGACTGAGCCACCCAGGTGTCCCATGAAGAAGTTTTACTAACCCGTTAAGTAAGCTTGTGGTTCAGAACCTCACTAATAGAACTATAATGCCTGTCGCAAATACAAGCTTCTTACTTCTGATAATTGGAGCTCTCCCCTGAGGACATGGTTTTCCCCGTGCTTCTCAAATGGCAGGAGATCACACATCAGAGTCGGGCAATGAGTTGGCACCTTCCGTGCCCACCACAATCCTTTCCAAACCATTTCTCCTGTAGCTCCTTGTAAACTAAATTCCTTTAAGACCCACCCCTTCCAGCTTTCAAGAGCACCTTTCTTTCATTGTCTACATTTGTGGATGCCTGCCTCACATTCTTTCTCTCCACTCCAAGCTCTGCCTTCATTCCTTTGAAAACCATCGTGGACTTTTGACACCATGACCACCTATTTCCATTAACTCATTTTTAGTGATTTGTTCATAAACAAATGAACAAATGAAGTTCACAAACTTCATATTACAGTCACACCTTGGACACGTTCATGACCCACAAGTGCTCCAGCTCCGAAACTCCTGAACCCCACATCAGATCACAGTGACCTCTCTTTCCAGTTTGCCATTTCAACTACTCCAACCAATTTTCTACCCTCCCTTTACCTTCTTCTCCTCTCTCCTGTTCCCCAGTCCATCAGGGGCCTTCTTCCACACTGTCCTTGTCCAGCTTAGATTCCACCACCTATTATTTCATCTTTCTTACGTCTTAGTCGACATATATCTGGTAGAGGTTCAGCCTTAACTGAACCAACTCTCCCCTTCTCTGGGCTACACCTGTGGAGCCAGGTAGGGTTGGAGCAAAGCACACAACATGGTAGATGGAATAGGCATAATCATCAAGGTCAAATGTGCTCCTACCAATGCCTGTGCCTGGCACCCTAAGACATCTCTCTAGCACTGAGGTCTTTACTTTCAGTAAAACTTACAGAAGACATAATTGTAGAGCCACCAACAGATCATTAAAAATGTTTTATCAGTGGTAGACTAACAGTATCAAATAACTCAGAAGGAATTCAAAGAATTGCGAGATATTGTTATAACAAAGCTCCTCCCAGTCATATCCTCTTGATTTACATGAAAATGTCGCTCGGCACTTACGTCTACAAAAATGAGAAATAAGAAAAAAAATTGATGCTGCTCCTATTTCATTCTACCAACAAGTAACACTCATCCATACGTATATTACCTAGTTGGAGAAAAAAACAGCTTTTTATTTTACATTTAATAAGTTACCTTATGGTCGCAGGAAATTTTAAATACATTTATGCACACAAATTTTATTGCAATGGTTGATTAATAAAAGACTTTCAGATATAAAACTATATTGCATTAGCATAGACTCTGGAAGGAAAGTAGAATAGAATTTAGTAGTTCAAGAAGGAAAAGGGACTAGATAGCACTTCAGATCATTAAAGAAGCTAGTTCATGATTTTTAAAAAATCTATTAAGGTAGATACTAAATCACGATATTTTTATTCTATCAGACACATTTTAAAAAGCAACGTCAGAGCTCAATTTTAACAGGTAGATATTTACAATTTGCCAAAAATTATGGGCTTTAAATGTATTTAAGTTCAATAAAAACTATACATATCAACTTTTAAAAGTGCAAAAGCACATAAAGTTTTTCAAAATTCCTTTAAGGGGCACATTAGTTTAAAAAAAAAATGTGAAGAGCATTTCTCTAGTCAACTCACCTTCCAGCTCTCCATCATGAAGATTTGAAATCTATTCTCTCTTCAAATTTCTCACCACACTTACCCTCAAAAGCATACATCACACATGTACAATAGTGAAAAATTGCAAACAATTTCAAAGTCAGTCAATAAAAGATTGGTTAAATACGACTAAACACTGCAGCAATTAAAAGTGACAGTGAAGGGGCATCTGGGTGGCTCATTTGCTTGGGCGTCCGCCTCTTGGTTTCAGCTCAGGTCATGATCTCATGGGTCATGGGATTGAGCCCCGCATTGGGCTCCGAGCTCAGCAGGGAGTCTGTTTGAAAGATTCTCTCCTTCTCTCTCTCAAATAAATAAATAAATAAATCTTTTTTTAAAAGTGATAATGAAGCCTTGTATCTACCAAATGGAACATTACCCCTGATACGATCTTAGGGTGTTTTTAAAAATGCAGGTTACTAAATAACATGTATGGTATAATCACATTTTTAAAAAAATATTTTTCCTTTCTTTACTAGTCTCTTCCTCCCCATCTCCCTTCTCTTCTAATCACATTTTTTAATAAGAATGTGGTGTGTGTGTGTTGGCATGTCTAAACGTTGATAGTAGTGATCATTTCCTTAAAGTACACTCTTTGGGATTCAAAATTGTTAATAAATGTTTTCTAGTAGCAAAAACATCAAAGTTAATTCCATTTTAATTGTATATGAAAATGTAAAGTAAAAAAAAATAGAATACATAAATATAATCTCTACTCATGGAGCCTATGGTTGGGCAATTAAGATACACAGAGACAGAGGATAAATGAGACAAAGGAAGGGATAATGACAGAGCACAGTGAGCCCCAGGGTTCAGATGGAGAGACAGTGGGTGTGTTCAGTGAAGGTTTCAAAGGCAGAACTCTGACAAAAGTATCTGGGGTTGGGGAGAAAAGGATGGGAGGGATAAGTAATGATAGGAACAGAAGCACAGAGGCAAAAAAACCCTGCAAGATGTATTATAGACAGGAATCTTCTTTAAATGCCATTGTAACGCTGGGTTGGAGAGAACTTGAATCCACAAATCGAGTACTTAATAGATTGTTTTCTTGCTCTTACTCATGTATTCACTCAACAATTACTACCTACATGTTCCCTGCATGAAAAACAGTATTTCAGGAAGTGGGAACAATAAATCAATAGGTGAATATGAGATATATTGCATATTATTAGTGAGTGCTGTGATGAAAAATAAAGCAAGGTAAATGGATGAGATAAAATGTGGTGTGTGATGGGTCTCTCTGAGAACTGATATTTGAGCACAGACTTGCATAAAGGCAAGGAATAAAACACTTGCATATTCTGGAAGGAGCATTCCAGGCAGAGGGAACAAATCAGTACAAAGGCTCTGACATGTATATTTAAATTTAATTTAAATTAATGCTTGGCAAGTTTTGAAACACCAGGGGTACCCGTGGGGATATGATACAAGGACTAGAAGAATAGAGATGGTCGCCAGAGGCTTTATAGATCATGGTACAGCCTTGAAATTTATTTTTTAAGAAATCTCTAAAATTATTTTGGAAATTATTTTGCAAAATTACAAAATATCACTGATGTGGGGCAATGGCTCTTCGATCCTGAGTTTCCCTGGGCTTATGGGGCCATTCATTCATATCTTTCAATCTTTTGCCATTTAATGAGTACCTGTTAAAACCCACAACCTTTCTCCACAAGCCACAGTTTAGGTGGGTTGTCTGGCACATAGAGAAATCATTAAAAACCAAGTTTCATAAAATCATAAAATCAGAGATGGTGCCAGCGGACCGGACCCTTCTCATCTGACCCCCTTGTTTTCCAGATGAGGAAATTGAGTCCCTTCTGTTAAGGAAACCACTCCAAGTGCTCTCTCACTTGTAACTGTGACTACTTAGGATGAGCAACACGGAGAATGTCAGCAATACTCAGCCAAAAGCAGAGGAGTAATGACTGTCAGCTAATGAAAAAACTCTCTGCAAGATAGAGGCTTCAAACACCAGATGGCAAATTTGGGCAAGATGTTTGTTGCTATGAACAGAGTAAACTGCTCTTCGGGCCACTGCGAAATAGCTGGGCCACCCAACAAAATAAATTAGCCAAGCTCTGCTACAGATGCCTAAGGGGACTCGTGTAAGTTAAAATTGTGTAATTTGAAAACCACCCCAGTGGCTTATAACTAACATGTCCAAAAAGCTTGATCCTAATTTATGATTGGTTTTTCAATGGCAATAACTTTTAACAATTATTCCTTTAACTTTAGAGTTTGATAAAATACTCTTGGAAAAGAATAGATTCTGGCTGTCTTATAAAACCTTATTTTGCTATCGAAAACATGATTTTTGATAGATAAAAACGTAACTTTAGTAATTCTTCTGATCTAATGATATTGTTATGATTCACAGGTGTTTAGTAACTTTTTATTAGAAAAATACAACATGTTCTAAAATGATGGGACATCTGATAATAATAATAATATTATTATTAAATGTGCTTACTGCACAAGACACTGTCCTACACACTTTACATGTGTTAACTCATTTTAACCTCACAAGAATCCTATGAGGTAGGTACTACTACTAACTTCATTTTACAGATGAGAAAACAGGCACAGATATGTTAAGCATTCTACCCAAGATTACACAGCTGGTAGGTATCTAAAATTTGAACTATAGTCGTTCTCCATGCTGAGGGCTAGTAAACACTATACTCTACATTTTTTAAAATTGTCTTTCATACGAAATTTTTAAAAAGAGCCCTCCCCTACAATTTCTCTTTTCTTTATAAAATATTTCTTGGTGCCTATCCTTTCCTTCCCCTTCCCTTAGTACATCCCAGGCTGGTGGGCCTGGTGGGGCCAGGAACACAAAAGCAGTCGGGGATAAAGGGGTCATCAAGGCTGAAAAGCCAACAGGGCCACAGGGACTGGGGGTGAAGAAGTATAGAGTCAAGGAGGCAGGTTAAGTGGGCAGGGATGGCTGAGGAGTCAGCCACCAGGGTCAAGAGACTGATTACACACAAGGTATCCAGCAAGTACGTAAATATACTGTGGTTAATGACAGTTTTCTCAGAGGTGAGTTACAAATATGGAAAGGGAGGGCTAGCATATGGTGGTACCGGATTTGAATTAGAGGTACTGGTAAAAACTCATGGTTTTCAATTTAGATAGATCAACAATGAATGAATGAATATATACATACATACATACATACATACATGCATACACAAATCCTTCCTAAATCTATCTGCTAAGAGGACATAGACACCATGATTCCCTGTAACAATTAGCACCCGTAATGCTCAGATCTTGGCTTCTATATACCATTCTCCACTACAAAGAACCAGATTGACTCCAGGGCTGGAGAAAAGCACAAGATAAATTGGTAATGTAATTTTGTACCAAAAAGTAAGCACTAAAAAAGTAGCTGAAGAGTGGTAAAAAAGCACACAGGAGCCATCTGAAGAAGCTCCAGTTAGCAAAATATGGGCCAATTTGAGCATCAAATAATATTATTATTTACACTTATTTATTTATAATTTATTATTGTTACTATGAATTAAATCTCAGTGAATAGAATATGTATTCCCGAATTCACACAAATGAATGAATGAATGAGGGAGTTTTTCCTTACAGTAGAACACTAACTAACACATGTAGAAAGAATGACAGAATTAGAAAATTACCATTTGGCAACTATCATTGTAATAAATGATTCATGCAAAAATCATCAATGAATGTTAAAACTAGTGGGTGAAAATTTTGTTGAAGAACAGGATATTTATATAAATTCAAAATATCTCCCCACAAAATTTATTTTACATAGAAAAATAGTAACTTTTTGGTGGAAAAATCCGGTAATTACTACCTTAACCAAGTGAACAAAGTTAACATCAAGAACGATGGGATAATTCAACATCACGCGTCTCCTGCTATGATGCACCAAGAAGAATACGGCATCGCTTCTGTGGTATTCCTGCCAAAAAATGCATAATCTGAGCCTAATCTGAGGAAACACTAGCTGAACCCAAACTGGAAGACATCCTAGAACAAAACAAAAGAAACAAACTTCCCTGTATTCTTGGAACTTACCCAGGACAGGAAAGACTCGAAGACCTCTTCCAGGTGAAAGGCAACTAAAAAATCATGATAAGTACATACGACCTGTGAATCTAGTGGGCATCCTGACCCAGAAGGAGGAAAAAGCCATCAGGGACACTGGTGGGTCAGTGGGCAGGGTTTGAATGGATCTGCAGACAACGTGACAGATTTAGATCTACATTGATTTCCTCATCTAGATGATTGTACATGATTCTGTAAGACAGCATCCTTGGTTTGTTTCGTTTTGTTTTGTTTGGAAATACACACTGAAGTATTTAGACTAGAACAGGATGTCTGTAACTTACTCTCCATTAGCTCAGAAAAAAAAGTGCATGCGTGTGTGCATGCGTGCGTGTGTGTGTGTTTGCATATGTATACATACATGTATGTAGACAGAGTAGGGAAGAACCACGAAGCAAATGTGATAAAATGTTAACAGTAGGGAACCTGGGCAAAGGCTATATGAGAGTTACTCATAGTATTCTTGTAGCTTTTTAAAAGAACTTTGCAGTGATTTAAAAACAAAAAAAAAATCTAACTACAAAGCAAACAGTATACTGTTTAGAAATACAAATATTCAAATGAAAGCATAATGACAAGTGAGGACATGGTAAACATAAACTTTAGGATAATGGCTCCCCCAGAGGCGGAAGGGAAGGGAATGGGCTGGAAAGGGTATCTGGGAGGCGTCGAAGAAAACGGATGGTTCATCGTGTCTTCCTTCATACCTCACACACAGACATTATAACTGGTTTTTTTTATGTGAGCAAATATACAAGCAAAAACTAATTCTTTGCTCATATTAAATGTTATTTTTTTAACCTCAAAATCGTATCATATAAAATGCTCACAATGATAATCTGTGGAACACTCAAACCACCAACAAGAGACACCGCAAGCAGGGTAGAGGCGGTAGGAAAACAGAATGACACAGATCTAATATTTACAGTACCCTAAACCAGCAATCTAAAGCGAGGTCATACTGGGGCGCCTGGGTGGCTCAGTCAGTTAAGTGTTCGACTCTTGGTTTTGGCTGAGGTCATGACCTCAGGGTCCAGGCTTCGAGCCCTACATTCAGCTCTGTGCTCAGCGGGATGTCTGCTTGAGGACTCTCTCTCTCCCTCTCCCTCCCCCATTCATTCTCTCTCTCTCTCTTTCTCTCTCTAAAATAAATAAATAAATCTTTAAAAAAAATTTTTTTTAAATAAAGTGATATCATATATGTCTCTTTTTTCAAGCAGTCAGTAATGTGCTGGACCTCTACATGCACCTGATAGTTTGTGAATGGCTTTGGGATACAAATTGTTACACCCTAATTTATTTGTTTCCTAAATTCAAAATCCTTTGAGGCCTTAACCAATTTCTGGAATAGGGGTACAATTATCACCAAACATTGAGTCAAATTCACCCCAAATCTCAAAACCAAGGTTAAACAACACACTTGAATCATTAAATCATTAAACAACCCAAGAATTTCAGTTGTTGTCTCACAAAAGATATCTTCAGAAACCAAATTCAGCAAGTGGACATCTGAGCATGAATTTAGGAAAAGCACTCATTTTCTCTTTTGAAAACTGAAAGGTGATAGCAATAGTCTACAAAGTTGAACTCAACAGATTATAGCAGATACATGAATACTGATAAGAAAATGCAGGCATGCACAAAAGTTACTGGCCACACAAGCTTACTCCTTTGTTTTTTTAAAACATGAAATCTGCCTTAGGGACCTGTTATAGGTTGAGTTGAGTCTCCCTAAAGTTCATCTATTGAAGTCCTAAACCCCAGAATGTGACTGTATTTGGAAATAAGGTCTTCACAGAAGTAATCAAGTTAAAATGAGGTCATGAGGATGGGCCTGAATCCAATAGGACTTGTGTCCTTACAAAAAAAGAAAATGTGGGAAGTTGATATGAAAAAACACAGGGAGAAGATGCCATCAACAAGCCATGGAGAGAGGCCTGGAACAGATGCTTCCCTCACAACTCTTAGAACCAACTCTGCTGATACTTTGATCTCAGACTTTCAGCTTCCAGACTGAGAGACAATAAATTTCTGTTGTTTAAACCAACTGTTTGTAGTACTTTGTTCCAATACTCCTAATAAAGTGATACTAGACTCTATAGGAGGAAGGATTAGAAGACGAGTCTAATAAAGCAGCAAAGGAAAACCCCGGCAGAAACTCTCTTTCTTTGTTATCTGTAGACACCTCATCTGAGAAGTTTGACGGGGTTAAAAAAATATTGGGGCACCTGGGAGGCTCAGTCAGTCAAGTATCCAACTTTTGATTTCAGTTCAGGTCATGATCTCAGGGTCGTGAGATTGAGGCTCCATGCCCAGCGGGGACTCTGCTTGAGATTCTCTCTCTTCCTCTCCCACTGCCCCTCCCCCCCAAATAAATAACTCTTAAAAAAAAAAAAACAATAACACTAAACTTACCTAAGAATCAAGATTTTGCTAGTTATGTGAAAACAGGCAAATCTCATACCCTTTCTGACTTACTGTTCTAAAAAACGTGGTAATAATGTGTGCCACATTTTTCAACCCTATAAAGACAAAATATTTTCAAATGGAGATACACAGAACACTCCACAAAGTGTTAAAGCTCTCTGTAAACATAAGTATTATCAGTAGTGTTAATTTTGGATACGGTAACCAGAGTAATATTTCAGGAGACAACTGCTGACACAGCATAAGTTGATTTCAGAAAGGCACCAGTTAGCTTTGTTGGACAAACTTGAAAAAGGTACTAGGTGGGGCACCTGGGTAGCTCAGCCATTAGGTGTCTGCCTTCGGCTCAGGTCATGATCCCAGGGTCCTGGGATCGAGCCCTGCATCGGGCTCCCTGCTTGGCGGGGAAGCCTGCTTCTCCCTCTCACACTCTCCGTGCTTGTGTTCCCTCTCTTGCTATCTCTCTCTATCAAAAAAATAAATAAAATCTTAAGAAAGAAAGAAAGAAAGAAAGAAAGAAAGAAAGAAAGGGAAAGAAAAGAAAGAAAGAAAGAAAGAAAGAAAGAAAGAAAGAAAGAAAGAAAGAAAGAAAGGCAACTGGGTGACAACAGAGTTGGAGAATTCATATCTGGTTATATATTCCTATTCAAAGCGTTGATTAATACGATGACGGATGCATGTCTGGAGATCTCAAGTGAGCTCTGCCCCAGCTGTGTTCTTACTCACAGCTTAGATGTGAAAAGGCTAACAATTTGGAAGGGACAATTAATTCCCTAGATAGCAAAATCAAGTTTTACAAAGACATCCACAGGCTAAGACTAATAGGAGAAAGCTTAACCAGAATGTAAGTAGAATCTGACATTTATATATATATATATATATATATTTTTTTAAGATTATTTATTTATTTATTTGACAGAGAGAGACACAGCCAGCGAGAGAGGGAACACAAGCAAGGGGAGTGGGAGAGGAAGAAGCAGGCTCCCAGCGGAGGAGCCTGATGTGGGGTTCGATCCCAGAATGCCAGGATCACGCCCTGAGTCGAAGGCAGATGCTTAATGACTGAGCCACCCAGGCGCCCCTGACATTTATATTTAAGAAAAATGAAATGCACAAGGTAAAGATGTTTGAGACTTGATAACCACAAGGACCATGAGCTCAAAATAAGCAGTGTGGAATAATTGCCCATAAAAACAGACTCTAACTAAGGTTAAATGCATAGAAATACAGACAACCCTTGCTTTGCATGGTTCTGATACACATCAATTTCAGATACATGGTTTAGTTAAACACCAGCTCCCCAACAGCATGGTTCAAATAGCAGTTACCATGGTCTATCATCTGTTACTCAGTTCACACACAGACAGCAAAGCATGTAATTGTGTTGCCTCCTTGCCTCCCAGCAATAAACCCATGTGGCATTTTACAAAAATAGATCATTGAAAGAGTGAATTGCTTAGCACAGATGAAAGTACAGCAGAGAAGTGAAAAGCAATAGCGCAAGAAGTGAAGTTTGGATCTAACATAAACGGAGTTAGAGGAGAAATAGCCAACCATGGGAATGTTGACATTGCTACCATTTGAAAAATTCTAGATCTATAGCCAAAGAAACTTAGCAGAGGTGGACTTATCAACATAAAGGAGAACAGTGATTGAAGGTGTCTGAGAAGAAGTGATACCAGCAAAAGCTTCCCAGTAAAGAAACCCTCAGAGAAGTATTTCAGAGAAATTTCATGACACTGAGAGTTCAAGAGATAAAATCTTGGAAGCTGATCCAGAAGCTGGATGACAATTTGCCAAGGCAAACAAAAGATGCTCACTCTGTATAATAAACTATAAAATGAGAAGAAAAAGGTAAGCACTGTCCAAACTACTCTTTTCAAGTGCTTTTTAATAAAGAAATAAAACACTGTAATTTCCTATTTCTAATGTTTTACATTAAAGTATACTAAATGAATAATAGTTTTACTGTTTTTTCTTTCATTTCCCCATGCATTCAGATTGGAAAGAAAAATTTTCATGTTTTAACAAAAGTTTTTAAAGATCTCAATAATCATCATTGTCTCATTGATTCTTCTTCTTTTTTTTAAGTAGGCTCCACGCTGGGCCCAACATGGGGCTTGAACTCACAACCCTGAGATCAAGAACTGAGCCAAGATCAAGAGTCAGATGCTTAACTGACTAAGCCACCCAAGTGCCCCTTCTCACTGATTCTTCAGATTACTTTGCATGATTTCAGTTTTCACAGTCTTTTTTTTTTTCAGTCCTGCCCTATTGTGCCAAGTGAGGACTGCTTTTTTCGTCCGTGTCCTTTTAAACTTAGCCTGGGGTACAGAATGTGGAGGGATGAACTGAGTTGGGATGTTTTCCAGAAGGTGACTAGAATGTGGAAAAACCCTGAAATCAAAACATGGGAGGAAATTCTAAGTGGAAATGATGGTACTTTCGCTGAAGAAGACAGAAGTCAAGATCACCATGGTTGCAAATAATGGACACACCATCAAATACACGTGCCCCTCCAGAGCAGCCAAAGCAGCTTCGATAATGGAATATTCCGCAACAGAGTTTTCAATTTCATGAATAGAAGAAACTTCTAACAATTAAAAGTGGGATAAATGGAATTCACTGACTCACAACATAGGGAACTTCTCCGAGCTGCAAGTGCCAAGCAGAGGCTGACTGACCATCTGTTCGGTTTGTTGTAGCAGAGATGACTTTCTACACAGGGTGAGAGGGGAGGCTCCCTCCACAACTCAGATGCCAGACATCCATGTGGTGGCTCAAAAATACGTCCACAGATTCTCCAGCGCCCCTCTCCTCAAAAGGTGGCATCTAGTTCCCTTCCCCAACCTTACAGTGGGCCAAACTTAGCGATGTGCTAGGAATGAAGCACGCGTGACGCTATGTGCCTTCTAGCGTTCACCGGGCTCTCTCACTCTTGGATTGTTATTCTAGGGGAAGCCTCCAGTCATGCCATGAGGTTACCAGAGCAGCCCTAGGAGAAGCTCTCGTGGGGAAATACCACAGATTGCTACCAACCACTGAAAACACCAGCTTATAGAATGTAAATAAACTTGAACATTGGAAGTGGATTCTTCAGCCTCGGTCACGCCTTCAGTCCTGGCCAACATCTTGACTGAGGCCTCATGAGAGATCCTGAGCCTGAGTCTCTCAGTTAAACTGCTCCTGAATCCCTGACCCAAAGGAACTGTAAGGATAATACAGTTGTTTCAAGCCCCTCCGTTTTGAGACAATTTGTGATACAGCGATAGTTAACCAATACAATCCATTTTGATCTGAACACTAAGGTTACGTTGCAGTCTTGAGAAGCCTGCTCACACAACCTTTTTCTTTTTTTTTTCCCCCACTTCTCTTTTAATAGATCCAAACCACAATTGCCAAAAATTAGTTCCTATCACTGAAAGATAAATGATTATACAATGGCAATCTGTTGTAAAAGTAGAAAGTAGACAAGGAATCTAAAATTAATTCCTCCCACTCTGCCTGATTATTACCCCACATTCAAATCTGCTGAGAAAGATTAATGCAGACCTCACAAAGAGAACTTTAAGTTCTCTTTAGCAGGAATGAAGCCCTTCAACAAGTTCATCTCGCAGTTGCAAATGGTCAGTTAAACAAGCGCTGAGCATTTCTACTCTTCATACATAAAGGAACCATCTCTTTCAATACGGCGCCTTCTGCTCACCCAAACTTGAAGGTCCAACCCAGACTTCTATGAACTCTAGATTCATATATTTGACATCTTCCCTGATATCTCATTAGTATTTCTCACAAGGCACTTCAAAGACAACATGTCCAAAATGGAATCCACGATCTTATTCCCAAACCTAGTCCCTGTCCAGGGTTCCTGTTGTAGAGAATGAGACCTTATCAATTCAGGATATAACACAGAAACTTTGTCATATCTCTTTCTTACCCTCTGCTGAAAACCTCAATGGCTTACCACTGCATTTAAGATGAAGAAAAGTTTTAAAATGATATACAGGGCCCTGGGTGGTTGCCTAATCCAATTTCAGCCTAATCCAGTGCCTTGTCCACACCTCCCTTGCTCCCTCTGCTCCACCACACTGATCCCATTCAGGCCCTGTAAGCACCCTACTCTCCCCACCATTGGGCCTTTACGTAAACCTTCCCTCTGCATAAATACCTTTACTTTCCTTTTGCTCAACTAATCCTATAACATCTTTCTTATTTCAGTTTAGCTGTCTTTCCTTAGGACACCTTTCCTGACTACCTCAAATTCCTCATCCCTGCCCCCAATTAATGATTCTCAAAGCACCAGGCACCTCTTCTTTATGGAAATAAAACATTGCGGCTAAATGGACAAAATCTAGAACCAGCCTGCCTTGCTTAAGTCCTTTTCTGTTGTGTGAATTTTCAGCAAGTTACTTAAACTCTCTGTGCCTGTTCTCTCATCTATAAAGTGGGGATAATAGCTACGAACACTTTATGACAACTAAATAAGACAATGGACGTAAAGTGTTTAGCACGGTGGCCAACACATCACAGACATCATGGAAGTCTGAGCTACTGTTTTTTTTTTTTAAGATTTTATTTATTTATTTATGTGACAGAGAGACAGCCAGCAAGAGAGGGAACACAGCAGGGGACTGGGAGAGGAAGAAGCAGACTCCCAGCGGAGGAGCCCAATGTGGGACTCGATCCCGGAACGCCGGAATCACGCCCTGAGCCAAAGGCAGAAGCTTAACAACTATGCTGCCCAGGCACCCCTGAGCTACTGTTTGATTACAGTTGCAATTTCATAATCTCGTGTGTATTCATAATTAATGTTTTATTTATATCTGTCTTTATCACTAAATGGCAAATTCCACAAGGGTGGAGATGTAAGTTTTTACTCATTATCATACTTCAATTCCCTGCCACAGTCTTAGCACATGAGTGCTGTTTGATAACCCTGGATGAATAAATACATGAATGTAATGTAGTGCCTAGACTCTGAAGAACCTTGAGATGTCACATTAAGGAGTTTAGACTTTATGCTGTAGAAGTTTTTTTTAACAAGAGTCACATGTGAAAATTGATGGAACAATGATTGTAAGGTAAGTTGGGAGAAGAGTTCAGTAACAGGAGGAAGCCTTAGGCAACCATCTGAATGGTTCATTTGGGTGAAGGCAATGGCCAGTGTAGACAGTAGCAGGACGTGGGCAGATCGTTAAGGAAGGACCCACCAACATGACTGTACACTGGATGTGGGGGGAATGGTTGAGGAGATCTATATATATAAATACTAAGTCTCTGAACAAGAGAACAAGGACAGAAGAATTGAACTATAGAAGCCAGGAGATGTTGGTTGTGGGTTGGGAGAAGAGATGGGGTGGAGGAGCAGGACTTGCAGAGACAGATGTCCAACAACAGGGGTGGCCATAGGACTGAAGCTCTGGAAGTGGCCAGGTCTGGAGACAGAGACTGGAGTCATCTGTACAGAGATGAATGTGAACTCTGTGCAAGATCAGCTGTTTGACATTAGCAGCTCATTACTTAATCGCACTAGACCCTTGTTTCCTTCTTCGTAAAATGAGAATAAAACTACTACCTTCCTCATAAAGTGGGTGTGAGCATTAGATAACACCAGGAAAATGCTCCAAAGAGTGCCTGATATAAAGTAAGCATTCAATAACATCAGTGCTACCCGTTTGCATAAATACGGTGGGTGAGATACTCTAAAGGGCCCTCCAGCTACAAAATAATTATATGTTGCATAAGACTTTTTAAGTAGTGTTTTTAGGTAGCACTTGCAGGACACAGGGGAAGCATTAAGGTCTTTTTTCTAGTCTCAAAGAGGAGCAGTGAGCAGTAAGCTCAGACAAAATGCACGGTAGCCCGAGAGGTCCCTAGTTCCCAAAAGAAGAAAATAAAAATTCTTTCTAGAGGGCCACATTCCTATACCCACTTCACAGATAAGACACACGAAGAATACTGACTAGCCCATGATCCCATGATCCTTTGAATAGTAGAATCCCTTCTCCAGTTCAGGTATCCTAACTTCTAGACTAATATAAAATACAGGTCCACAAAAAGATCTGTACTGGATGAGGACAAAAATGAGCTTTATCTTTCTCTCAGGCTTTATGTATATTCCTTGCCTCTTGCTGTATCCTTTATTATAGTTCTAGGAGAGTCATTTTTGCTAACAAGAATTCTATCTTTATATGTGCAAATCCTGTCCCCCCTCCCAAGCTACTGCAACTGGTTCATTCCAAGAGCTCAGGGATAATTATGTGTTTTCATGAACGCAGCATCATTAGTCAAACCTGTGGGTCTAATCCAACTTTCCTGTTGTATTTTTATGGCAACCACAGAATGGTATTTGACGTCATATTCCCTAAGTTTAAAGGGGGAAAAGCTTTATATTTCTGCTTGTTTGATTTACAATTCACCTCTCTTCATCCCATTTGCTCACGGGATGGGACACAGCTTTAAGAAGTAACAAAGACCGCCTCCTGCTGGAGGTGCAGATGTAGGGCACCCTTCCCTGCTCTCAAAGCTACATTTTTCTAAATTTCTATTTTTTTCTATCATATATGGTGAAATAGAAAGCATCTTTGTTTCAGTTTTTCATTTGTCACATTAATCACAAAGCTTTTCCCAGTTTGTCTGGAAAAACAAATGTTTTTCAATTTCTCTTTTTTTGTTAGTTTGGATTTTTGGGGGGTTTTTTGTGTGTTTTGTTTTGTTTGTTTTTGTGTTTCAATATCTAACGCTAGTGTGAGCTCACCAGCCTGCTTGCTTGATGTTTACTATTTGTTAATCAGACTAAGTGCAGGTAGAACGTCAAACGAGAGCAGAGAGGCAAAGGTAGGGTTGTATCTGCCAAGACTTCCCACCTGTGACTTGGGGTAGTTCTTCAAATAAGTCCCACCAGGACGGTTATTCCAAGGTTTGATTTGCGAAGCCTACTTACAAAGTCTATATAAATGTGCAAAAGACTCCTGGTGGCCATTCAGACAGCATGCATCCACAGCAACTAAATTAAGTCAAATCATGGCTCCATTGCCAAGAGAGTAGATTTAAAAAGATCAAACCTGGGTCTGACAACTATTTCACATGACCTGATACTCCCTCCCTCCTTGTTGGCCTGTGCTGTCTTGATAGTAGCTCTAAATACACTTGACACTAGGTTTCACACGACCATCCCCAAGCTAATGAAAGAGACTCAGAACAAGCCCAGCTCCTGGCCTTACATATCCCTCTCCTGTGTGAAGATGGATACGAGCCACGGACCGATGCTAGTTAACTTTCCACCGCTCCCGAAGCCAAAGCCACGCCACTCACCGGTTCCAAAGCTCTAACATGGAACAACACAGCAGTGCTGTTGAAAACCTGATTAAGGATGAGCAAATTGTGGATCTCGGAAAGGACACATAATCGCTTTAGAAGGTGCACCGACAAACTGTCAGAACCCCTTAGGAGTTTTCTTTCGTGAGACAAAAAGCCAAAAGCAATTTTATCACAGAAATTGCTGACTACACCCGAGGGCTGCCATGTATCCCCAAAGAGCTGAGCAACAGTGCAGTTTTTCACTTCTGCCACAGCTGCTCCAAGTACAGACTTTAGAACCAGACCAAATGGATTTAAATCCTAACTCTGCTAGTTACTGGCTATGTGACCTTGAACAAAGCACTTAAATTGCTGATGACTCAGTTTTCTCACCTGCAAAATGGAGCTATCCCGGAACTCGATTCACAGAGTGGTTGCAAGGATTGAGTTAGTCTATGTCAAAGACTTAGACCGGTGGCTGATACATCAGAAATGCTGTACAATCTTCTGCCTTTATTAGAAATAATCATTTTCTTGCTTATTCATCCCTCAAATATTTGCTGAGCACATTCTATCTACTACATGAGCTTAGAGCCTACGGCAGCAGCACCACTAGTATAAGAAACTACTTTGATGGCAGTGCATCTTCCTTTGCTCATCAGTTTTCTCAAGAACATTCCAACATTTTCTAAAAATGCCAAGTTTGGATTGTTTTCCAACTGTTTCATGAGAGTTACTGCATATATACCAAGGATGAGAAATTGCACTGAGGCGCGGGTGCTGACGAACCAGGTGGGCTCGTGGGCTCGTCAAGTGATACCGACCAGCAGGCCAACATGAGGCTTCTGGAATTCAGTCATAAACCTCCATAAAATCAGAAATACCTTCCGGGTTCATCTGTGAAAGTCACACCTGTGCACGCCAAGAGCCGTGACCAGGTGCCTGCCAAACAAATCACTGCATACAGAGTTGGGGAGGAGAAATCCCAAGATTTGGCAGGAAGTTGCTTAAAATATGCTTCTTGGCCTCCCTTTCGTCATGTCCCATAATGCATTTCAAATGATAACAATCCAGGGCAGCGCACACTGTTGAAATGCACATGATACACCCATCAGACTGCTAAGGATTCAGATCTCCGTGTAAGAACTAATCCTCACCTTTCAAGAGTTTATGTTCTAGCTGAGGAAATAAAATTTCTACGCATACAGGAAATTGAAAACAATGCATGGTGGCATGTTTGTAAAGGCCAAATTGGCATTACAGACCGAGCTGAGAAAACTCAGAGCAGGGAGAAATCAGCAAGGACTAGAAAAATCTGCTTGTTTTTGGAGGAGGTGATGGGTAAGGTATGCAAAGGGGAGAATGAGAAGTAAGAGTATTCAGGAAATGGACAAAAAGATGGGGAATCCCAAAGACAGGACTCAATGTAAACTGATATGGGTTTTTATTGCCACTTGTCACTTCATTGCATTTCCACATTCTCTCCTCTTACTGTCTTGTTAACCCCATCTGCCCAGTGATTTGGCATTTTGGAAGCATCCAGTCCTTTCTAGGTTTCTAGGTATAATTCTCCTTATTCTAATTTCAACTGGCGTAATTCTAGCATAAGTTTTCCTGTTTTTCTCCTTCTTCTACTTGACTGTCTGGACAGAGAAAGAAAACCAGAATGAGTATACAAGCTTGTGTTCATACATGTAAGGATTGCAGTTCGCCTTCTTAACATGAGTCATTTATAAGTTGTTTTTCTCAGCTGGATTAAATCTTCTTTTCAAAGTAATCCACCAGGAAGGATGGAAGGGGTGGGGTTTTCTCAGTTCCCTTAGAGAAAGCAAAAGTCCAAAAATGCTTTCCTGTAATCAAAATACATTTCGAAATAAGGAGAACATCTGGTTTTGTGGTCTTTCCTAGTTCCATTTATTTATTTTTGTTTTAATTTCAAAAAAATCTCAAACCTAAGGAAAAATTATGCCTCTCCCATCTGATCTTACTAAGATGAAAACAGTTTCACTCCTGGCATCCTGCACTATAAAACAAAAATACTGACTGAACACCAAGATTTCCAGTGACACCGAGATGCTAAATTATATTTCTGAGATAAGACAGTAAAATGATTATTAAGCAGGTTGCAGCTCCTTCTAGGCTGTGGCACATACATGTTTGCCAAAGCCTTGGCATCCATGCAAACATCTGCAAGTGGGCAATACCAGCATGCTTACATAACTTATGGAAGTGAAACATTTGTATAAAAAGTCCTCACATAACCTAAGAATTGGAGAACAAAGCATATGTATTTTTTTTGTATTTTATTACTATTAAAGGCATCATATTATTTTTCTTGTAGGGCAAACAAAAATATTACACATTTATTATCTCAGAAGAGTTGTCTATGCTCACCATCTGCATTTTCTTATCTTCCACCCAGTCCAAAACCCAAATCAAGCGGATTGCCATCCCCTCTCTTTACCAAAATAAGTTTTCTTAAGGCCAACAATAACCTCAGGTTGCTAGATCCATTGTACGTTTTTCCAGTATTATTCCTTCGGTAACATCTACCATCTGCTCTATTCCCTCCTTCTTGAAGTGGTCCCCACTTTGCCTTCTATGACATTACCCTCCCGTGGTTATCCTCTGACCCTTGGGTTGCCTTTCTCACCCTACTCATTCTCTTTTAATCCAAACTCAACCACTGGAGTTAATATATTCCTGTTCTCTTCTCAACCCTTATTCCACATTTTATATCTCCTACTCAGATATCTGCTCTGAGCTTCACACCTGCAAGCCAGCACCTACCTGACGTCTCCACAGGGATGTCACAAGGGCATCTCAACTCAGCATGACCGTAACAGACCTCTGAGTCTGCCCTCCCTGGGTGGTTCTCTTCTTCTGTTCCCTCAACCAGTGATGGCCAACACATCCATCCAGTTGTATAAGCCTGCAACCCAGGGGAAGCTTGTCCCTAGCCCTCTTTAGCCAACCAGTCACCAAATCTCACTGATTTTTGCCTCCCTCTTGTGTCACAGATCTGCCCATTTCTCTCCAACCCCACCACCATCTGCGTGTCTCTTTCCTGGTCCACTGCAATGACCTTGCAACTCATCTCCTCTAGCAATGACTCTTGCCCTGCTCCATGGTCCAGTCTGCTTTCCTGCAATTTTTACTCTGTTACTCTGCAGTTCTTGTTTATATATACATTTTTAAATGCAAATCTGATCTATCTTCCTCTACCTAACATCCTTCACTGGTTTCCCATTGCATTGCCCTGGGGATAAATGAAAAAGCCTACAATAGCCTGACGCTTCTCTCTCTGCCTCATCTATTTCCACCAACCCTCCTTCTCCACCCTCCACCACACAGGTTCCCAGTTCTTTCTCCCCACTGAGTCCCTCTGCACAGGCCTTTCCTCTATCTTTCTCTGCCTAATTAACTTCCATTTAACCTTCAAAACTCAACTCCAATGTCATTTTCTTAGGGTTGCATTCTTGAAGCATCTCTTCAAAATAAGCCAAGTCCTCTGGTTTCACACTCCATGGCACTCTGCAGTTTTCTCTTTTGGAAATTATATACTTTCCCATGCTCATTTGATTTTTGACTCTGAGCGCAAATAAGGCAAAACCTGCATCTCTTTGGCTCATCACTTTATTCCAACCCCTTGAAGTCTCTGCTCTTTCCCCACCAGCGATCAGTTGGTATGAGCTCCAAGCGTACGAGCTCCACAGGACTGGTAAGTCCACGGCAGGCTGCATCTTGGGGAGGGGATCCTCGAAGCTGGGGACCTAACGTGCTCCCACTGAGCCGAGGACCTAGCGTGGCTTCTCTCTGTGTTTTATACTTCAAAAAAGGGCTAAGGCTTCCATGAGACCGCTCTACACATGGCAGGAGGAAAACAACTTCTAGGTAAATAGTATGGAGAAAAAACTCTGCCCCCTCTGTGCTCCCAAAGGAATAGCATACGGAGCACAGCAGTCCGTTCTGTCCTTTCTTTTATTCAGAAGCATTTACCGAATGCCAATTTGTGCTAACGCACTAGGTACTAGGAGGGACAGGAGTAGATAATAAGAGCTATTATTCATGGAGGGCCTACCATGTTCCAGGACTGTAAATTGTAAGTGGCAATTTACAAGCCATATTTTAAGGAAATTACCATTTTATGAAGAAGTGAACACTTAACAAACCACAATATAAAACCAAAGGGAATAAGCAGGCCCCTATAATCTACATTATCCCAGATCCTTAACACAGTCCGAGCTAAAGACATTTGAGAATTTTATGAGGTCTCAGAGTTCCAATTAAAACCTACTTTTCCAGGTTCTTAATTATTCACTAGGACATGAAACTAATTACAACTCCCAGGGGCCAAATACGTTGTATCGAGCATCTTGGTTAGAAAAACCCTAAGTTCTTATTCAAACAATTGGTTATTTGGAAGATATTTTTAGCTAGCTGTACATTTTGCTGGCTCCTAAAGTGAACTTTTCCAACCTGGTTATCTTGTGGTGAGAAAATCCAACACCATTTATTTATCTAACAAATATTCAACCCAGTGCCTACCGTATGCTAAGAGTTGTGGCTACGAAAGTGATCAAGTCACATCCCCTGCCTTCAAGGTGACATGATAGGGGGGATTCAGGAGATAAAGTGAGAGCTGTGAAGAGTCGCCAAGCAAAATGTGGGGCACAGAAAGTTTAGCTCTGCCTGGGAACAGGCGGGCTGGCGTGATAACAATGGTACCACTGAGTAAGTGACACTTATATTCGTCGTGAAGGGTGTATTCATTCAGCAGATGGAAGGTGAAAGAGGAGCGTAAACAAAATCACAAAGGCATAAGCGATATGGCAAGTTGGGCGAATACTCAGCGAGGCCAGGCTTAGCTTCATCCCATAGTTATGCAATGGGGAGCCATAAAAAGATTTTAAAGAATAAACTAGATCTCTATTTTATTTTTTAAGATTATGTATTTATTTATTTGCCAGAGTGAGAGAGAGAGAGAGCCCAAGCAGGGAGAGCGGCAGGCAGAGGGAGAAGCAGGCTCTCCATGGAGCAAAGAGCCTGATGCGGGACTCGATTCCAGGGCCCTGAGATCATGACCTGAGCTGAAGGCAGATGCTTAACCACCTGAGCCACCCAGGCGCCCCTAAACTGCTTTTTAAAACTTTCACAAAAGGATGTTGATAGCAGAACTGTTGATGGTAGGCAAAAGTTAGAAACAATTCAAGCATCCACTCACTGATGAATAAACAAAATATAATATATCCATAGAGTGGATAATTAATTATTCAGCCATTGAAAGGAATGGAGCTCTGACTCATGCCACAACATGGGCGAAACTTGGAAACATTAAACTAAGTGAAAAAAGTCAGGCACAAAAGGTCACATACTGTACGTGTACATTTATAAGAAACATCTAGAATACACAAACCTAGAAGCAAATTAATGGTTGCTGAGGGGGGAGGGGAAGAATAGGGGGTCACTGCTCCATGGTTAATGGGTTTCCCTTTGGGGTGACAAACATATTCTGGAACTAGGGAATGGTCATGGCTGCACGACATGGTGACTGTCATAAATGACACTGAAGTATCCACTCTAAAATGGTAAACTTTACATTAAATCATAAAAGTGAAACAAAAACAAAAAAACTAACAATACAAAAAGGTATAGAGTACAACATAAAAATCCTCCTCCACATTCCCAACTCTCCACTCCTGTCCTACAAAGTAACTATTATTTAAGTTCTTAATTTTAATATTGCCCTCCGGAAATGTGTTTTGTATGTGTGTATATAAGGCTGGGGGTGCGTGGAAGGGGGCCGTATGATCACATGATACACTTTTCCTGTCCATTTAAGTTATGGGAGAACATTAGGCCTTTAATATTTCTATAGCATTTTACGTAAGCCTAGAAGAACTTAGTTTTAATAAGAGTTACTGTATCATTGCTTTAGCCTTCAAAGATGTTTTTTAACTCACGAATCTATAGTTTGTCGATAAATTGAGATTGACACAATTGGGTTTTCAGGTGAGGTTTTTACTGAGAAAGGTTCATTCTGTCAAAGTAATTTTTAAAAGCCCGGTAACAGGCTGAGAAGAGAAAGAGCACTGTGACTTAGAAACAGGAGTTATGGGGGTACCAACCTAAGCAGGGCCAAGAGGGGAAGAGGAGACTTGAAGGGTATTTGCCATGAAATGGTTTCAGGTAATAGTGCATGAACAACTAATGCCCGGGACAAACATCAGCATTTCAAAAGCAGAAGCACCGAATACAATAGTTGAATGGCTTTGAAAATTGGATCTCAATTAGAAGTTAAATTTAAAGTTAATGTGATTTATCCTTTAGCATTAATAAATTCATGTAATAAAGTTAACTAAAAAATGTCTTCACAAAGGAAAAGGGTATTAGAAAGTAGGGAACAATGTCAAAATCATGCATGAGATAAGATCTTTTGGGAGATCTTATTGCTCAATCTTAGAAAATGATTGCTGAGAAGTTCCAGGAACAGGAAATGTTCAGAAGGGAAGCTAACTCTGGTTATAACCAGCAGTGTTGCTTTAAAGCCTCAAAGAATAAGTCCAATTATGCTTTTTAAAAATCTCTCTGGGATATCATCTTAAACCTGTCAGAATGGCTAAGTCAAAAAGACAAGAAATAACAGGTGTTGGCAAGGACATAGAGAAAAAGGAATCTTTGTGCACTGTTGGTGGGAAAGTAAATTGGTACAGTTGCTCTGGAAAACAGTATGGAGGTTCCTCAAAAAACTAAAAAGAGAAATACCATATGATCTAGTAATTCTACTACTGGGTATTTACCCAAAGAACATGAAAACACTAATTTGAAAAAGATATATGCATCCCAATGTTTGCTGCAGCATTATTTATGATAGCCAAGAGATGGAAGCAACCCAAGTGTCCACTGATAGATGAATGGATAAAGAAGATGTGGTATAAATATACGATGGCCTCTTACTCAGCCTTAAAAAAAGAATGAGATCTCGCCATTTGCGACAACATGGATGTATCTAGAGGGTATTTATTATGTTAAGTGAAATGAGTCAGACAGAAAAAGACAAATACCATAGGGTTTCACTTGTATGTGGAACCTAAAAAATGAAACAAATGAATAAACAAACAAAAAGCAGAAACAGACACATAAATATAGAGAACGAGCTAATGGCTGCCAGAGGACAAGAGGAAGGGGATGGGCAGAACGGGAAAAGGGGGGAGGGAGGTACAGGCTTCCAGTTACGGAAAGAATAATTCACGGGATAAAAGGCACAGCACAGGGAATAGAGTCAATGGTATTGTAGTGTTGTATGGTGACAGATGGTAGCTACACTTGTGAACACAGCATACAGACTTGTGCAATCACTGTTGTACGTCTGAAACTCGTGACGTTGTGTGTCAGCTATGCTTTAATTTGAAAAAAAAATATCTCTGGAATTAGAAATGTCTTTTTTCACACATCACACATGAATGTCTTTGTATTACACATCACATTCAACACACTTTACTGACCACCTAATTTGTACTAAAATAACAGGACAATGTTGAGGGGCCCTAAGTACAGTTGAGTTTCAACCCTCCTCGTGACAGGCAGCAGCAGAGACTCCTCTTGGAGCACAGACCTTGGAAATCAGACAGGCATGGATGTGGATCTTGGCTTTGCCATTTACTTGCTGTGACTGCAGTCAAGACAGACAACTCTCTGAGCCTCATTCTTCATTTGCAAGGCAGGGATGATGAGGAAGAAAAAGATGATCGTTATGCTGTCTCATCTCAGGACTGTTGATGTACAAAATCTGTCAGTGTGACACACAGTATGACTTAATAAATGTTACCTTCTCTCCAGTTCACCTCCCAGTTGCCAAAGAACTTCACATCAGCCCAGTGCGTGAGAACGTTCTATAAAGCTAAGCATGATGAAAGGTAAAAATGACACACTTCAGTGAAAGAAAAATAAGAACAGTGGCCAGTATTTATTGTGCAATTACTATGTGCCAAGTGCTTTACACACACCATCTCGTCTGTCCTACCCTTCCTTCAGGGTGTGGTTGCTGTTCACATTTTGTAAATGAGGCTGCCAAGGCCCCGCTATGTTAGAGAATTCATGCAAGTAAGAGGCAGCGTTGGGATTCGAATCCACATAGTCTGATTCCAGAAGCCATGCTCTTAACCACCAGGAAAACACTGGTTTCAATATATATGTCAACATTTATGGGAGAATGAAAGATAAACTATTCCACCTGAAGGATGATGGCCAGGGAAACTTCGGAGAAGAAGACGGCATCAGAATGGCGCCCTGAAGGAAGAGCAAGATTTTATTTCGACAGCGGTGGAGTGGAAAGGGGGATATAAAAAGGAGAACTATTCCAGGCTGTGAGATTGGCACCCACAAAGGAGGCAAAAAAGAACACGATGTGCTGGGAAACAGTGAGAAATTGGCAGGGATAGACATCCCTCGGCTCATGGATACTTCGTGGTGTGAACCAGTCATGGAAATCCTCCCCCCATTTGCCAGAGAGAAGGATGGAGCAGGAGGAAGTATTAGAAAAGCAGGCTGGGGCCAAATCATGTCATGCCTAGAATGTCGACCAGGGGCATTGGGATCTTAAAGGTCACAGAGAGCCACAGGTAGGTATGAAAGAGGAGATATGTGATTCTACCCATGTTCCATGAATGGAACCGTCAGGCATGAGGAGGCAAAAGTAGAATGGGGGAGAACAAACAGCTAGGGAGCTCCTCTATTCATTTAGCCAGAGACAATGAAAGGCTGGACAAGGTCAATGACAATGAAGAGAATAGTATACACAAAGAAACCCAGAGGTAAACTGGTCAGGCTTGACTACGGTTGGGGTGCCTGAAAAGACACTGACATTTTGGGCCAATAAGGGGAAGACAGAAATGGGAAAGGGAAAGGCAGTGAGCAGTCCTTTGAAAAATAATATGATTCTTTGAAAAAAGCAGTGTAATCATTAGAGGCACCTTGGGCTGCCATTAACAGAGGTATGGACAAAAAAGATATTCCATTAAAACGTAGAAGTTTGAGGGCAATGGGCAGCAGGCAGTTCTAGGGACAGTTAACTATCCAGTGATGTTACTCATGGATCCATCTGATGACGTTCAAAGACAGACTAGGTAAGTGCCTCTGAGATTCTCTTAATTTTTTTCCTCAGGGTCTCAAACAATGGCAGGAGCAGTTCCATTCCTCACATGAGAGCATCCAAAAAAGGAAGACCTCCTCTTCCCACATTTATTATGGAGAAAAATACATTTCCAAGAAGCCTCTGAGCCAACTTTCTGCATGTCAGAATGTCATCCCTGGTCACCCTCCACCACCAGGAAGCTGGGAAAATAAGTACCCCATCATACAATTTAAGACAGTCACACATGTCTTTCTAACTCTATCACCAAATCCAGTTGACTTGACCTAAGTCACCAGCAATCCTGTCCACCTCACTCCATCTCCACTGCTGATAACCACGGACGTTTATTGGGTGTGTGCTATGTACAAGGCATTATTCTATGCACTTCACAATTACTAATTCACTCAAGCCTCCCAACAACCCTGTGAGGTGGATTACGCTAATTATTTTATACATTAGGAAACTGGGAAATAGAAATGTTAAGTAACTTCATCAAATTCACATAGGTAGTGACAGAAGCATTCTTCAGAGTCCATATCTTACCTAAAACTAATGTAACATTGTGTATCAACCATACTCAAGAAAAGAAAGTACAAAAAGAAATTTGTGTCTTAATTGACACACTACACTGCCTCTTTCTTTAAAAGATTTTATTGAGAGTGAGAGAGATAGCACGTGAGAGAGAGCACGAGTGCCGGGGGGGGGGCAGAGGGAGAGGGAGAAGTGGACTCCCTGCTGAGTGGGTCTCAATCCCAGGACCCTGGGATTATGACCTTAGCTGAAGACAAGTCTCAACTTCCCCATCTGGAAAGTGGGACTAATGACACAATGGGATACTCAATAAGATGTGCTAGGGAACCTGTCAACAAATGCTCGTTAGATCTTTCTTCCCAGATGCATCTTTGTGTCCCAGTGGGCCAATGACATGAGCTGTGAGGCTGTGCAGCTGAGATCTGGTGGCCTCCCCACTCCCAACATAGTGCATCGGAGGCCATGGCTTTCTTCTCCACTTGTTGTCTGCATGATGCCACCGTGCGGAAATATGCAAAAAATGGTACAGTGAGCAAGAGGTTAGGGGTTTGCTAGTCATGTGGGAAACTAACGGCAGAAGGAAGAGTGGATAAAATTAAATGTCCTTATAACCTGCAGCCCATTGACAAATACTTGAGACAGGCAGATTATAATACTATTCCAGGATCCTGAGTCTTCTTTAGCATATGAAAGTCCTTTTGGAACTTCCCTTATCTTTACTTCTGCCAACCCCAAGGTATACAATCACTTGCTCCTCACAACCCCAGAGCAGCAGGGAGCAGCAGGCAACAGCTCTTTCTGCCCAAGGGTCCTGTCCCTGTGCTTTAATAAAACCACCATTTTGCACCAAAGACGTCTCAAGAATTCCTTCTTCGCTGTCAGCTCTGGACCTCACCCCACCAACACTGACACAACAACATTCAAAAATGACACCACTGGGAGCAGAGGGAAAGAAGGGGACAGAATGAATATGGTATGTGTTAGGTATCCACTAAGTGCCAGGCATTTTCATATATTATCTCACTTAATACTTAGCAAAAGAAAATCTGATTCTACAAATGAGGAAACAGAGGTTCAGACAGGTTAAGTGTCTCGCTCATGGTCTCAGAGAAAGTAAGTGGTGAAGACCGAACCTGAACCCCAAGTCTCAGTTTCTCCATAGGAGTTGCTCCTGCCACCCCAGGACCTACCCCCAAAATGATTCTCTTCCTCATGCTTGCTTCCAGGTTAAGTGTGCATTCATTAAAAGACCCAAGGCATCTTTTAGGCAAGTTTAAACCTGATCCTGTTCTATGTGGGAAGAATCAGGTATTTAGTAATATCAGAGCACAGAGCATCTCAAGATTTAATTAAGTATCTGCAAATAAATTATACATGCTAGAGTCTTTCTTTTAAAAAGGTGCCACTCAAGTAGAAAAACTAACTCTGAATTCAAAATGCCCAATACTAAAAGGTTGACTAGAGAATTTTTTAATTAACCTAATTTTGAATGAGCTTTAATTAATGAATTAAAAGTAGTCAGTCATTATCATGCTCTGGGTCTAAATGAAGTTACACAACATGAGGGACGAGGTCTAAAAGGGAGAGGGAGGACTCTCTCACATGCAGCCCCGGACATGAGCTCAAAATGAAGAACTAGGTCCCAAGATCCCATACAACTGATTCCATCACACAGCCTATACACAGTGATTACCCAAAATGTAATCCACCCACTACCTGCCTCCAAATCTCCTGGGATCTTTGCTGGAATGCCATTTCCTGGGGCCCACTCCAGGCCTATAGATTCACATTCTCTGAGTATGACCCCCAGGACCCAGCATTTAACAACACCCCCTAGATGCTTCTGATCATCCCAAGGTTTTGAACAGCTTTAGGAGCTCAGTAAAAATGTAAACGTCACGATGACTCCACATATTTATTTTACAGGGAGATAATTTGGTATAAGAACCTTGACATATTTTGAATAAATATTATCCCAGGAATGATAAAGGCAAAGCACTCCCACTTTCAAAACGGGGGAAATCAAATCTTGAAATATACATGGCACTTTCTCCGCTTACACGTAGTCCACAATCAACTGCCTTGCAGCCAGAAGAGAAATCAACAGTTACCAATTCACTGATTAGGGTGTTTCACAAGGCACTTGATTAACTCACCTCTGTATTCAGTCCCTAGTTAATTTCATCTTGTGAGGGAACAGCATTTTTCTAAATTTATAACTTCACTATGCTCCTTAGTGGGGAATAAACTCCCTGATTCAATGCTTTCCTTCTTCTGTACAACCCCCAGAAGAGGTAATTTTTTTTAGATAAATTATTTCCTTTTCTGACTCCTCTCCACTGGTTGAAGACAGTCTTCAAACCCACCCTCTTGCTTGCTATCTTACCAATTAAAGTTCTGGATATAGGAAATTAATTTTTAAAAGGAAACCCAAGAGTTGAACAGCTCCTTGTGATTAGGCAAGCTCCTCTAATCTCCCCCCGGTTTAGAGGTCTCTGTTCCTTTGCTTCTTGGGACTTGCCCCAAGCCTAAGGGTTCCCCCAAACTTGAGGGTCAAGTACACAAGGCAATAATTAAACAGGCTCAGGGTTTACTGGAGTCTCCCCATTTGGGGGAGCTCTGAGAGTTCCATCACCTTGGAAACACAGCAGCAGGCTCCCTGAATATACACGGAGAGAATACGTTTTAAGCACCATAGGAAAACAGGTTCACTTATCCCCAAATGTAAGAGTCACGATTCGAAACTGTCACTGACTGGGAAGCATCTTAGGTCAGGAATAGTATCTTCAAGCTGACAAGTCACAAATAGGTGTACTTTTGCTAACCAGACTGGTAGTTGGGGAAAAGCTCAAAAATATCCCATCCTCATCTTTTTTTTTTTTTTCTGTTAAAAATGGAACGGCTTCCACTTATCAAACTAGCCAAGCCACTGCTGATGCCGTGACCACCTCCAGCAAGGTGTGTATGAACAGTAAATATTAGACATCAAGGTACCTAGGTCGTTTGTGGAAATCCCGATTTTGGAAAAAGAAGTATAGAAGATACACTCATAGAAGACATTTTGAGCCTTAAAATGGAATTGCTTGCTTTGATGAAAATGGCTATGGGGAGGCAGAGGGGACGTGGATAATTTCTCTCAGACTATCCTTTCTAGTATTGTAAGTATCTAGTTGGAATCGTTGGTATATTGTCTGCTGAGCGAGCAAGTGAATGAAATCAGTTCTTCGCTTATTCTGTGCGCTGAAAGGGCCAAGCAACATTAACCAAGTGACCCCTCCTGTTATTTCTCCCACAACAAATTCTATCAAATTTACGCAGCGCCTAGCCTGTGCCAGGCACTCTGCAAGGCGCCGGAGATACAAAGATGAATGAACCAAAGTTCAGGTTTCTTAATGATGTCTTAAGATTCGCGAGGGCATAGCCTCGCTCCCCCTTCCACTGCAGCCTGGACGGCTGTCTCACCAATCGTGGGAGTGCGTACTCTACAGCTCCCAGCTTCTGGGAACGTGTTACTCCCAGGCCAGCCCACGAACCTAGTGCCAGGGCTCTCCCGGCTTTCCCCAAGAGTCAAACAGTCAAGTTCAACTCCGGAGCTGCGGCTCCGCTCCGCGCGCAGCGAACGCCGGCCCCGCAGCGCACCGCGAGAGATTCCTTCCACCTGTCCGCGCGCCCGTCGGGGTGCGCCAGACCCCGCGCCCGCTTACTTTGCCGCTGTCGCTCACGCCGAGGAGGTGATCCCGCAGCACCTCCATGGGGCTAGTCCAGGTGGAGTGGATGAATGTCCCTCGGAAGATGTGCGCCAGGGACGGCATCGGGGCGGCACACATGTCAGCGGCGGAGCGCAGCGTGGGGTTCGCGAACTGAGGAGAGCGCACCGGGCGGAGGTGAGACGAGCGGTCCCTGCGACTTGCGGGCTGCTGCCGGGCGCACCTGGTCAGGCCTCGTACTGCCCCCGCTTTCCCGAGCGACAGCCTGCCCCCTGCAGGCCGCGCCCAGGGGCGGGCTTCCTGCCTCCTCGATGCCAATAGGATTTTCCTCCTGTGACTTGGCTCTGCGCTCCCTCGGGGTGTGGTCTTTCTCTCCTCCCCTGTGTTAGTTTTTGATAGGTTAACTCTTTGAGTTTCCAAAATCACCGCTCACATCGTAGTGCTTTTAACCCGGGGTGGCTGAGTTACCGACCCAGGGGAGAGATGACAGGGAGTTAAAGGAAGGGGCAGGAGGGCCGATGGTTCCAGCCCTGTACCTTAGTTAGTCACTAAATTTGCTATCGCTCCCTGTCCCCCGGCTTCCTCCACCTTTCTTTATTGGCATACCTGGAGTTGCGTCTGCCTGCTTTCTCTTGCCCTTTAAACTTCGGGCTATTTGTGACCAAACCTTGAACTTTTTCAACCTGTAGCACCCTCAAGGTCTGAACAGGCACAAGTTCAGGAAAGGGTGGAAAGGTCAGTTGGAGCCGCCTGCTTTACTGACCAGTTTCATTTTCAGTTTCTGCAGATTGCAGAATTTGTCCTAACCCGGTGTTCTGAAAGTATCTCTTAACGGAATTACTGGGGGTCCCACGGGCAGAGGTTGATCTGTACCCCAAAGCCCCATCTCTTCCACCTTGAGGCAGGTGTTTTGGCCCTTGTGCCCATCTACAGACAATTCCATTTCCCGTCATTCTCACACCTAAAATAAATGAATCTCTTTGATTCAAGTCCACTTGTACCGGGGGAAAATTAAGTTCTCAAGCCAAGCGGCTAAGAATGGCAGCGTGGCATGGCATGCTGGAAAGAGCACTGGATTAGGAACCAAGAGACTGTGGTCAAGGCAGTGGGCCGCAGCGTCTTTATCTTCAGTTGTGGAAATGGAACTTAGACCGGGTGGTTGCTAAGACTGCTTCCAGATCAGCATTCCTTCCTTGCGCTGCATTCACAAAGTCCTTTACTAAGTTCCTCCAGGAAGACCACCTGGTTTCCACTCACGCCTCCCACATTCCGCTCCTTCCTGCCCCTAAGGCCTGCTGTGGATCTTCACATGATGGGCTCTTCTCATCACTGGTTTGCCTCCAATGCAGCTCTTAGAGGTAACCTTCCCCCATCACCAACCCAGTAGCAGGCCCCACCCCCAACATTTCTATTCCATCAGTCCCTCTTATTTCTGCCATTGTATTTATCATATCCATCCTCATTTATTTCATATGTTTTCATTCATTTTTGCTCTTCTCCCACCAACACACACACATAGAGTAATGGAAACACCACAGGACCAGGGCTCTTATGCCTAGAACAGTGTTTGGTGTTTCATACATACTTATTGAATAAATGTATGAATCGTTTTTGGGGGGAGCAGAGCAATAACCTGAGATAAGCATCTACTAGGCTCCTACCTACAGGATAAGGGTTTCTCATTTCAGGGCATGAGCAGGCTTTCTCTGAATTGTCACCATTATGACACAGGGCTAGTTTATATAAATGATTCATTCCCTTCTCAGCTCCTTCACCTCAAGGAAACTCTGCAGTCCCGGGCACACTGAGGTGGCTGGTCACCCTACCAAGGACTCAGAAGTGGGAATCCCTGAAGCTGAGAGCATTACACTCGCCTCTTGAATTTGCCACATTAGGCCTTTCTCCCTGTCATCTTCTCCTGATTCTGCAGACTTTGCTCCCTCCTTGTAGTTCCAACGGCCAGCACAGTGAAAACATCCTCTTGACCCAAGCTTGTCTACCTAAGAACCTCAGAAAGAAAAGTGAAGAAAACGTCTGTGTCTTAGTTTTAAAAAGGAGTCAATTAAATGTTTCCAAAAGAGGTATGGGTTCCCTAAAACAGATGCAGCTAATGTTTTTTTTAATGAGAGCAACCTGAGTGACCAAAAATAGAGACTAGTTTAGTCGATTAGAATCTATTTACTCAGTAGAGTATTACGTAGTTGTTAAAAACAGGAGAACTAAGTAGCCACATGGGAGTTGCATATAATAAAATGATAACCTTTTTAAAATGTCATTTATGCTATGGTTAATATCATGAAGCAACTATAGGCATAGAGGCTAGAATCTCAAAGTGGATCCAAACAGTGGATATCATTCCGTTGAGGAAATGGAATTGCTAGGGAATTTTGTTTGGATGTTTGTTGACGTTGTTATGTGTGGTTTATGGAATGAGTAATTATTGTGTAGCTTTAAATAAAGTTCATCTTAAACAGAAGGACTGGTCATGGGCCTCCAGTGGACATAGCATTAGCAGTCCTCAGGGGTTAGCTCTTCCAAGCAGTATTCTCTCCCACTCAATTCCCAGCCAAGTTGTAGGCACCTCACCTGGGATCCGGTAGCCTCAGCTCAGCCAAGGTGTCTGGAAATCCTGGCTTCCCAACTATTCTCATGTGTTCTCCATCCTTGTCCTTTACTTTGCTGGTCCCCTGCAGTGTCGACTACCATCCTGGCATCCCCAGGGAAATGTTCCCAAGGCCACTGAAGTTTGGAGGAAGAAAGGAGTGCGGAGCTTTTATATTCACCTTTGAAACATGGCCCGAGTACATTGCAAGACAGCTTCTGGTTAATATGGTTATTCTGACCCGGCAAAGCATGTACCAATGGTATTGACTATGCTTCCAAAGTCTCAAGGAAATAGTTTCTATTCTTCAGCTCTTTTTATAGCCCACATTTATAGTCATACAATATTAGAACTGAAAGGACCTAAGAAGATAGTGTTCACTGTGCGTTTCCCTGCTATTTCCTAGTATCATTATTACATCAGCAATGGCTCCTTTCAACTCTCACCAACTCAATTTCTCAAAAGGAAATCCAACAATGGTATGCACTTTCAGTGCTCTACCCCACATATCACTTCCTTCCAAAGAAAAGAGGTGTTCCTTGGTATGGAGGCTTCCTGAAGCCCTCACTGCTTCTTCGGGCTCTTCTTCCTCCAGTATCCCACATACCGTGCATCTGCTTTGCTCACGATCTCTGCCTGCAGCGCCCTTCTGCCACCTTACATCGTGCCTGCCTCATTCTACTACCCACTCTCCCCTGGCTAAATCCTTCAGCTTAATTGCCCATTCCCAACCCCTTCCAGAACATCTTTACACCTCCTCACTCTCACTCAGGTACTAAGTGCTCCTTCTCTGAGTTTGTGGGGTGCTATCATTGTTCCTTTATTATCTATCTCCACCAGAAGATTGTGTTCTACTTAAGGACCATGTCTTTCTTTCTTTCTTTCTTTCTTTCTTTCTTTCTTTCTTCCTTCCTTCCTTCCTTCCTTCCTTCCTTCCTTCCTTCCTTCCTTCCTTTCTTTCTTTCTTTCTTTCTTTCTTTCTTTCTTTCTTTCTTTCTTTCTTTCTTTCTTTCTTTCTCCTTCACATAGTGCCTGGCCAATAGGAAGTACTCAACAGACTTATATAAATGTTGGATTTCAAGTGTCGGCTCTCTTGCCTATATTTTAGTGATAAAAAAAATCTATAGGGGGTGTGTGCTAATGGTGATCAATTCATTAGGACTTAAAGTTAAGAAAGAGTTTCATTTCACTTATTCAGTTTTCTAACATTTTATTAATGAAAATGTTCAAATACATAGAAAAGTTGAACAGCTTCATTTCTCAAGATGACATTTCTCCCTATGTTAGGTGAAAGCAGGTGGTCTCAAAACTCCACAACTACTGGGAGGGACCGGTATGTTCTGAACCTCTAACTGCTGGAGGCAAAGGACAGGAGCATAGCATGATCAGTTTTGACAGTTTGATCACTTTATTCGTATAAATATATCTGTAGCTAGTCAATCTCTCCTGCTAGACAGAACTTGACTATTGAAGAAGGTTTTCTCTTCCACTATCTTATTCTGAGCCTCACAACAGTCTTATAAAGTAGGAAGAGAATATATTTTAATCAGTCAGAGATGGAGAAACTGAGGTTCAGGGGAGTTGGCTTGTCTGTCTAGTTAGTATAGGATGGACCTGGGTCTTGACTCCAGTTGTTCTCACACATTGTCTCATCACAGTAGACTGTAAAGAATTTTCCATTCGATTTTGCCATGACTATGTTGGTGCACCGTGGATTGTCATTTACAACTTTCACATCGTACATGGTTTTCCAACAGTTGCCAGTGACACATAGATCTACCCCAAAGTGAAACCAAAGTGGGACCAATGGACCTCAAGAAGAACAATCCAATCAGTGCAGCTCAGTAAAATGATGCAGGGCACAGGTCAGTAAAATGATGCAGGGAGTAACTCGTGTTTTCATGAGGCACAGAGAGTGAAGGACAGGCAGGTTAAATGAGAAGCCACTTTCCTCTTCCAGGCAGGAGAGAAGTTGTCATTGCACAGTGAAATAAATGCCTGCCTATTTTATTTATTCTTCTTGTGTAGCTAAATCTATCAGTTTCCATGGTGCCCCATGTTCACCATGGAAACTCTGACAAGCTTGTTATGCTTTAGAGAAGAAAAAAAAAAAAAAAAGCACACCTAAAATCCGAGATGGGATAAATGCATTCCTTTTAAAACTGTGTTCTTCTGAGTAGGAAGCCTTGATGGATATAGCAAATCATAATGATCTCGATTTTCCAGTTCTTAAGTGGGAACGCAGGTTTGCGTTCCCATCAAGGGAGCACCCTTGGCCCTCCAAAACTACTTTATCTGTGCAGCAATAGTTATGTCTGTATCTCACTTCTGTATATCCTGGCAACAGAGAGATGGCTCAGTCCTCATTTAGCCGATTTTTATGAGAATATTGCACTAGTCCCCTATATATTTTTTGTTTGTCCATTCAACCTTTACTGGAAATCTGAATTAGGAGAGGCACTATGCTAAGCACCGTTGATATGACACTGTATCAAACTGATATTGTCCTGCCCATATGCAACTTACACAATTCTTTCATGAATTGGTAAAGGAAGACTTTTTTTCCTGGATGCAAAGCTTTCAGTACCATGCAAGTAGTTATCTCCATCATGTACTCATCCTGTTGGTCCTCAAAACCATGCAGCACCTTAGCCGAGATTAGCTTATGCGCCCTCCCACCATGACAGCAAGCTCAAAGCAAATACAACTGACCTGGTGTTACTTCGTCTACATTTCTGCCCTAGCATGGATTCCAATATCCAACATGCAATATCAAGGGATAAGCACCAAATAGAATCACGGTTTCTAGGTTCCAATCCAGCACAGCCAATGGTGCCTTGGGAAAGTCATTCCACCTCTTCTGGTCTTGGTTTCTTCTTCTGTAACATGGGAGGTCACATACTATCACTGGTTCCATATTTCTTTAGTCTCAAGGGCTCATTTTTTATTTCTCCTACTTAAACCTTAAGTTTTAAAACATTTCATCCATGAAGATGAGACAGACACTTAATGTAAGTAGATGTTGAATGAATTATTTCCCCATTTTTCATGAATTAAAGACCAAATCAGAACTTCAAATCAATATGAACTGTCCAATATTATCATGTTGAGTTAACATAACTGAAAGCCAAAATGGATGTAACATTTATTTTTTTTAAGATTTTATTTATTTGAGAGAGAGTGAGCATGAGTGGGGGGAGGAGCAAGGGAGAGGGACAAGCAGACTCCCCACTGAGTGGGGAGCCAGCCACCAGGGCTCAATCCCAGGACCCTGGGATTATGACCTGAGCCGAAGGCAGATGCTTAACCAACTGAGCCACCCAGTCTCCCCCAGATGTAGCATTTTATTTAGCCCATGCAATCTATCTCAAGTTGGACAAATTCTATTAGGCTTTGTGAATTGCTAAAAATAGCTTCAGAGGCACCTGAGTGGCTTAGCTGGTTAAGCATCCAACTCTTGGTTCCAGCTCAGGTCATGATTTCAGGGTCCAAGCCCTGCGATGGCTCTATGCTGAGTGCAGAGACTGTTTATCCCTCTCCCTCTGCTCCTCTCTCTCTCTCTCTCTCTCTCTCTCTCTCTCCGTCTCAAATAATAAATAAAATCTTTACGAAATAGTTTAAGTAATACAGTTTTAAATTTGTTAAATTATCCTCCTGGGTATCCTGGGACTGTAGGTTGATAAAAACCAAAGTAGGGTAGAAACTCATTGACATGATTTCACATGTATTTTGGGAACTAGTTGTCAATTTTTCTGCCTTAAACTAGAAGAGTTTACACATATCTAACATGCCACATCAACAGGTAAGACCCAGAAGATGAAATGAATTTAGGTGCTAATTCTGGACAGCACAAAGAAGGGTTGGCTTTCCTCAAGGATATCAAAGCACAGCTCAAGTGGCTCGAACTGGCAGTGGTTACAGAGTTGGGAAGACCCTGGCTGCAGCTAATAACATGATAGTGGATGCACTAAGAACTTCTCCTTTATGGAATACTCTTCCAAATGACACGCAAAAGCCACTAATAATTGTATTTGTGGCAAAAAAGCTAGCCCTAATGGGAGGGGAAAAAACATTTTTGTTGTTGCTTTTATAAGTTTGATTTGTGTCTTCAGAATTCTTTGTGCAATGGCACATAATAAGGGCTCAGTAAATATTAGATGAATTAATGGTACAATAAATTTAGTGTATTTATATACACTAAAACCCCAATTCAGATTTATTTATTTTTTCCCCCTGGAGCATTAAAACTGGTATAGTGTACATAATACTATAATATTCCGTGAAACGAAGAAAATGTAATTTGAGTTTGGGGCACGTATAAAACTATGAGTTGACAGTGGTAGAAGACTAGCTTAAACAGTTTAAGCCAAAATACAGTGTCTCACACAACCAAAAAAAAAAAAAAAATCCATGGCCACACCACCTTGTGGCATAGCTGAGTTGCAAGTTAATCAATGTCTATACCATCTAGTTACTCTACCCTCCTCTCTCTCTCTCTCTCTCTCTCTCTCCCTCTGTCTCTCTCCCCCCTCCCTCCCTCCATTCTCTGGCATCTCTCTCCTCGTGGCTACAAGATGGCGGCAACAACTCTAGACTTTATACTGTTTCAAATTCAAGTGAGCAGAAAAACCAAGCGCCGTGCTTCCCAAATTCCAGGAAAACAGAAACAAAAATTCACTGCCTTATTTGCCCCAATTGAACCAATGTCTTTTCCTCAAACAATTGATGTAGCATGGGGCGCCTGGGTGGCACAGCGGTTAAGCGTCTGCCTTCAGCTCAGGGCATGATCCCAGCTCTGGGATCGAGCCCCACATCAGGCTCTTCCGCTGTGAGCCTGCTTCTTCCTCTCCCACTCCCCCTGCTTGTGTTCCCTCTCTCGCTGGCTGTCTCGCTCTGTCAAATAAATAAAATCTTTAAAAAAAAAAATCGATGTAGCAGGCCAATATAAAATGTGATGTCATGACCTGGGTCCCATGCTCCACCAAGCACAAGAACAGAGAGTGGGGAAGAGGGTGGTTATCCAGGCAGAGATAAAGTGTGCAGAAGGAGGTGAATGGATGCTGGGTAGCAAAACCAGCAGATGATTATTAGGGTGTGATGAGTACCAGTTTCTCTATGCAAAGTTATTGACTTAACTCAGTGGAATGATACGTGCAGACGTAATTAGAAATTGAACAGGCATAAATCTTGATAAAGTATAATAGAATACATGATGTACATGAAACAATTATAACATGGTTTCTGTTTTCCCTCAACAAACTTTGTTTGTGCCTACTACAGGGAAGATAATGTGCTATGTGTTGTGCAGGATATAAAAATACATATGGTATGGTCCCTGTCCTCACACCAAGAATCACAAGCATAAGGGACCTAAAAAATAATGTGCATAGGGACACCTGGCTGACTCAGCTGGAAAAGCACATGACTCTTGATCTCAGGGTTGTAAATTCAAGCCCCACATTGGTTGTAGAGATTACTTAAAAATAAAATCTTTAAAAAAAATAAAAATAAAGTGTTACCTTATTTTAGAGTAGTGGAACTACTCTTTTAATTTTTATTTACAGACTGCTCTTACCTTAGAAGGACATGAACACATAGATCTGGGTCAGAGTTCAGCCACTATGACTTAGAAAAAAGACACTTAACATTTGTGATGCCATAAGGAATTTCTCCCTTTGCCATGTACTTTACTTTATGGAAATTATAGTCATTCCCAGATATGGAATATATTGATGTAGTTATTTCAGTGGCCTCAAACACATAGCATTACAATGTTAATCTGATTATTAATCTCTAGTCTAAATCTATCCCTCATGCAATCCCAAAATTGGTAATAAAATCTAGTGAAGTTGCAGTTTGACCAAATATACCAGAATTCCTGGTTCAAACGGGCCAAACAAAAAGCCCTGCTTTGATCATTTCTGAGGCTCAAATTTTTACTTATTAATCTTAAGGTAAAGTGCTAGAAAGAGGACTGGCAGGCCATGCCTGGTTCGTATTTTTCTCCTGTACCTATAGGTTAGGTCTATGCTCATAAAAACAATATATGATGAAATTCATGAAAAGACGCCATGATATTAATGTTTCAGAAACCCAACAAAAACTTAACCATATAAATCGTCTCCACCAATCAATAAATATGGTTGATTTTGTTGTTGGTGGTGGTGTTGTTCACTGTGCTGGGTAAGTTACCACTTCCCACCCTTACCCCATCCCGTACCTCTCATTCATTTAGTCAGCAAACATTTGTTGAGCACCTATTATATTCCAGGCATTCAGGTAGGCTCTGGGATTTAATCAAAACATTAAAAAGACATGTTCTCACCTTTAAGAAGCTCACAAGATAATGGTGGAAACAGATAGGCACATGGGTTAACTATGATAAACCGTATACAGGGCTGCCTCTTCTTCCCTCAACCCCTGGAACCCTATCCACCCACCACAGAGCTCTGTGAGGACTGGGTCTGTCTGTTTTACCACTATAGCCACAGGGCTTAATGCAGCATCTGGCATACTGTAGATACTCAATAGATGTTTGTTAGGTACATAAAGCACAATGGTAAAAGTATGCATGAGATATAAATATTTTGAAAACTTCTTATTGATTCCTGTCTCAGAAGAGTAAATATACACAGAGAGAAGTGGGTCTGGAGCCATGATCCTCAACCAAGAGTGGTCTGCTCTCTGGGGGGAATTGGCAGTATCTCAAGACATTTTTGGTTGACACAGTGGCAGGTTCTGCTAGCTTCTAGTATGGGTAGAGGCCAGGGATGCAGCTAAACGTCCTACAATACACAGGACAGCCCCCCACAACAAAGAGTTATCCAGTCCAAAATGTTGGTAGTTCTGAGGTTGAAAATCTTTGCCTAGAATAAAATCCTCAGCCATAGGATCCTTTTTTTTTTTTTTTAAGATTTTATTTATTTGTCAGAGAGCAAGTGAGAGCACAAGCAGGGGGAGCTGCAGGCAGAGGGAGAAGCAGGCTCCCCAACAAGCAAGGAGCCTGATATGAGACTCGATCCCAGGACTCCAGGATCATAACCCAAGCCAAAGGCAGATGCTTAACTGACTGAGCCACCCAGGCATCCCTCAGCCATAGGATCTTAAATGTCTAGCGATCTTTAAGCTACTAGAAACATCATGGAGGCTTAGAGAATGATGGAGCTGAAAATGATCTTAAAGTTCTAAAGGATCTTAGAGTTGACTCCAATCCCCCAAATAAAATCATTTCTTTCATATCAATCTTGGAAGATGGTCAGCTATCAATTCTCATGGGCAAAGAACTCAATTTTTTGAGTGACAGCCGTTTCTATAGCTAGTTTTAATATTCATAGTGTATATCATAGGGAGTTGATAGTTGCATTTCAAAATGTCACACAATTTGTCCTACTGTGACTTTCTTGAGCAAAAAGGAAGAAATCAGTTCTATCTCCCACATGACAACCCTCCAGGATCTGAAAATGGTGGTGATTGTCCTAAGCCTTTTCTCCCTACCACATTCATCATTCCACTATTCCTCAAGGCAATTAAGAATCGTAAAGAGTGTATTAAAAAATACTGGATATGAGCAACTGGTGGGACATAAGATGTCTTTAGATGACGGTTTGTGAGATGATTTTAGCTATCTCACAGACAGTGCATGAAACAGCCTTGAATTATATATAATTATGGTGAGAAAATTACTTCTACTTGAATTTTTCAATCCTTAAGTCAAGGAGACCTTCTCAGTAAAAGGTTTAGTAACCTCAAAAATGTCCCTTTTTTAACAAAGAGAGAGGAGACTGCAGAGTTAGAACCTTCCACAGGCAACAGTAGCTAGCTAGAATCCAGCATTATTTTGTTTATAATGTATTTACGTTTATGGTTTCTTCTTGTTTATGGCAAGGGGTGCTGGTTTCTCTTTTATAGAATTGGCTGGTTTCTTTACAGTTTCAAAAAGTGAGACTTTTTAAAAAAATTAACTAAATTACAATACAGATTTACAAATTGGGCAAAATCAATACAGGCACCACACAGAGTATCTGAAGTTGAGGAAATAATGGCCGACGATGGTCATCGAAATGAACCGGTGAGTAGCCTGATCTTGATTCCACCACTTAAGCATCAGATGACCTTAGGTGAATTATTTAGCCCTTTGAACCTCAGTTTCCTCATATTAAAATGGGGATGTGATAATACCTATTTCATTGAGTTATTGTATTAATAGAGGGAATGCATGTTAAATGACTAGTAGCAAATAGATGCCTAATAAACGTTAATTTACTTCTCTACTCTTACCCATACCAGTTCATTTCCACCCACACGTTGTTCCCTTAAATGGTTAGTGTCCTCTAAGAGCCGGATGTAGTAGTGCGGATATGAGCTTTGGAATTATATCAATCTGAGATCAAATCTCAGCTTCACTGCAAACAACCTTTTAAGCCTCTGAGCTTCAATTAGTGCACTTTTCTTTAAAGGGCTCCACGGATATTGTTGGTTTTGATGACACCTAGCACATTATCTGGTGCATACTAGGTCCTCAATAAATGTTGTCCCTCCTGCCTCTTATTGCCTGGTTAATCTCTCATTAAAAAGAAGATACCTGGAACTGTTGCAATGTTTTTGAAAAGTAAACTGATGCTGAAGACACTGAAACTTATCTTCCTTGATCTGAACAGAACACTTCCATTAATGCAGTCTAAGGTTACACCTGCACCACTAGCAGCCATATCATTTGATTTAGGTACACTGTACATTTAAATCTTTTCTGGGCTTTAATTGGTATTAATTATAATTGACTTCCTGAACCTAAATCCAAGGCTTTACATTATCTCTAATGATGATCATCTTGTTGGTTTTAATCCAATGTGTCAGTAATTTCTCAGCATCTTATGCCATTCACAGGTTTGTTAAGTGCTAAGCAAATCAATGATCTAAGGGATTGTTAAGAGAGATGAGTAGGTCAGGGCTATGACAGAGCCCAATGGCTCACCTCTAGGACCTCATGCCAGCTTGACCTTGACCATTAGTCAATACTTTTCAACACGGGGGCTTGATCAGTTCTGAATTCTCTATATTATACTGTCATTTACAGGGTATTTCTACAACTCTCCTTCAAAGATTTTATGAAACACTGCCTGATACCTTATTGAAATCAAGATATACCACATATTCTGTTATCACTTTTACTGCTTAAAAATGGATATAATGCTAAGTGAAATAAGTCAGGCCAAGAAAGAGACAAATGTCATATGATTTCACTCATATGTGTCATTTAAGAAACAAATCAAATGACCAAAGGGGAAAAAAGAGAGGGTGGGGGAGAGAGCCAAACCAAGAAACAGACTTAAGCACAGAGAACAAACTGATGGTTACCAGAGGGAGGTGGATGGGGGGATGGATGAAATTGGAGAAGGGGATTAAGAGTACACTTATCATGATGAGCACTAAGAAATGTACAGAATTTCTGAATCACTCTATTGTACACCTGAAACTAATGTAACACTGTATGTTAACTCTACTGGAATTAAAATTAAAACTTAAAAAAAAAGAATAATTTACATTTCCCAAGGCAGGGGAAAGGAATATCTTCCCCTCAATTTGTAAAAGTACTTTATTTCTATGAAAAACTATGATGGTAATCATTTATTTCAGTCACGTGGGCCTCTCGATAATGGCTTTTTTAATGTTCATCCAAACGTTACATGGCTCTTGATGAGGACAGGGACACTCCTCTACTCATCTTTCCATCCCCAGTACACAGCACACCTTCCTCACCGTAGGTGCCGTGAGGTGAAGACAGGGGAGCGAACTGATGAAGTTCCTGGGATTCGGAATTGAAGATGGATCTGAATCCCAGATGGGCCACTATGGTGGTACCGTTTTGTGCATGTGGTTTCATCTTAAATTTCACTTTCTCATGACAGAGATACAAATACTCTCGGTTTCACTATTAGAATTTCATGAAATAATAGACATATAATTCTTATCATAGTAGTTGGAATGAAGAAGGTGCTCAAATATTACTGCTATTTTTGTTATTTGATCCTGTGATTACTTGTGTTGATTGACATTAAAAACACGCAGTAAAAAGGGTTGGTCATGATGTCCAGGACTATACCTAAATGCTTTCTTGGATAAATATTTATTCAAAAGAAGATGTAAAAATGTGTCAATCTTTCCAATGAATAGCGAATTGTGGATGATGATGTAGAAGAAACAAAAGGACTAGAACAGGAGCTCTGTATTTAGCTGACGATTTCCTGAAATTGTAGAATTTTGTGTTTCCAAAGAAGTATTGCTCAACAGGAAAGTAACCAACAAGAAACCCAACTTACTGCAAATTACAGACTCACGCAATCTAGACCAACCAGCCTCTGTGCCAATACCAGAGTTGCCGCAAAGGAGTCTGGTCGACTGGGATGTCCTTGTTTCTGTTGCGGCAGCACCAGGATTGCTCCCAGGCAGAACTGTCAAGCAGAAGCTGCTCCGTTTCCTGATATGCCTCACAAATACTCGGTTCCGTGTACTTTTTTGTACCCAACTTCTTTCCCCATCGCTTGTGAGGCACAACTTCCGCATGCTCATAAACCCATAACAACAATCAAGTACCTTCCTAGAGCATCATCTGCTTTATTGAGAGTCTTCAAAAATATAGAGTTGGGTCTCACAATCAGCCGGGGAGGTGGGCAGGGCACGCATAGTGCTGTTAACCTTAAAAATAAAACTTCAGTTATTTTAATGGCTGTATTTGGGAACAGCAGAAAATTGCCATTCAGGACATGCAAGGTATGGCAAAACCATAGGCGAGTCTGGAGAACAAAGGAGAGGAAAGCCCTTTTATGGAGGACAGTGGGGTGGGGCTATTATCAACAGAAGGTCCAACCGAGTGAACTTGGAGCTCCAAGTATAGTGGCTTTTTATCGGCCAAGTTGTGATAGTCTCTCATTGGCTGGTCTACTGCCCGGTGAGGAGAATTCCTTCTTCCTCCTGAGGTAATCAAGTGTAGGCTTCCTCCTGTTGAGAACTTGCAGGGTGGGTCTCTTCCTGTTGGGACCTGCCAAGGGCCTTAGGGAGTGATAGGGTAGGAACCTCTTCCTGCTGGCCTCCCAGCTCCATTTCAAGTGAGGCTTCCTTTATTCGGTTTCACACTACTTTGCACTTCAGATTAATGAACTGAGATGAACAAACATTAAATGCCACGTCCAAGATCACAACAGTGGTTCTCTAAGATCCTCAGAGTTTGGCAATTAGTCCAAGGTCTTTCTAGTACCCTATTTGGTCTTTCATTTTAGCGAACTGTTTCAGCAAAAACTGGTGTGTATCCCTATTTGCTGAGGCCTTTCCCTTTCCTCTTCACATATTTTCTTTTTCACGGTCTTCCTGCTCCCTGTTATACCAATGGTATCCACTCTTGACAAAGAGTAAAGACAGAATCTGGTAGGTTCCTATGTAATAAATAAGAAACACAGGGAGAGTTCGATGTGTGGCCCAAAGGACCAGATTGCTAAATGGTGAGCAAAACCTAGTAACACATTCCTGAATGGGATTGGGGATTGGCTTCAGTCCTCACAGTACGACCCCCAGGCTTACGTCTTGAACCTTGAACTAACGTGGCACTGCATTATATGGGGTGACTATTTTGGGCCCCATTCATAAACTATGGCAGTGACTGACTGATTGATAGAGTGATTATAGTGGAATTTCTAGCACTGTTTGGAAGACTATTTCTAGGAAGCCAGCTAGTGTAAGAAGAAATGAGGGACCTTTCCTAATTCTCTCCTTACATTGTAACCACAGCCAATGTCTATCATACCCGCTGGAAATCAGAATGATAGAAGGTCATACAGTTTAAAAATAAATGACCAGGGAATAATTGCCAGGTGGCCTAAGGTCACTTGGCTAATCTAAAAGCAAGCATTCTCAGCTCCACATTCCTAAATACAATGCTCATATACATAAGGGATGTCCAACTAGTATCCAAACTATACACCACTGCAGATTTTTAAAATAGAACAGAATTTGTGTAAAACAGCTGATGTGGGGGAACCTGCAAATCAATAGGTAATATAGATTGATGCCAGAAAAATGAAAGCTCAGAGATTGCTTCCTAAGCAAAAATTACTTCTTGTTATCAGAGAATAGTTCTCCTGAAATTGATTATGAGACTCTTCTTGCTCTTGTTACACATTATCCTTGGAAATGATGGGCCTCATCTCATAGGTACAAATATCCAGGGCTACGCTGCCTAATAGGATCTCGTAAGTCAGAGCCACAAATCTGGACCATGAGGTCAGGTACAGGGATGTTGTTCTGGCTGGGGAAGGGGTGATGGGAGGTGAGGGAACTCCAGGAGCTATAATTACTTGGGTCCAGCAGAACCATCAATGGCCTGGCAGTCTCTTGGTGTGTCTGGACTGCTGGGTCCCTATGGGACATTCTTGGAGTACTATTCCTGACACCAATTTGCATCTTCTTTATTGATCTGGACATCTCCAGAATGATACAGCAATAATAAAAATAGACTGAGATTGCTGTCCATGTCATTTACCGTCAAACTGGGCAAGGAAGAACAGATGCCAAATACCTTCTTTCCTTTCTTCATTGTGTAACACTGTCATGGCGATTCCATCATTTCTACCTCACTTAATACGGGTCATTGGTTTCTCCATGCTTCTAGGAGTCACCCTGCAACATGCTTACATCCTCTCTCAGGTCCTTGCAAGGGTATATTTACAACCTGTATTGTGGAAGCATGCTCCCATATTGGTAAATTCTCTTGTATCCAAATTTATCGTCCATCCACCTTTGTCAGGCACTATTGGAGTCCAGTCCCAGGCATATTGTCCCAGTTGGATGGTGTTGAAATTGGACTCAAGGAGGAATAGTTGTTTTCCTCCCTTAGCCATCCCAGCAGGTCCTTTGCAGAGTTATTTCATGACTTAACCCCAGTAATTGATCTGGTGCTCAGGAGGGGATATGATGGAGATTCTGAATAAGATACATAATGTCTTGCAGAGGAGAGGCCTCTGCACTAAATTCAAGCATGGTGTGCGTGTGTGTGTGTGTGTGTGTGTGTGTGTGTGTGTGTCTAGCCCTTAACAGAGAGGACGAGTGGGCCATGTGTCCATTTGTGCATGCTCAGAGGACTCAGGGTAATCTGGAGATTTAAAATTCTTAGAGGGACAGTAGCTCCTGGGTGGCTCAGTGGCCAGCTCTTGATTTTGGCTCAGATCATGATCTCAGGGTCGTGGGATCACCCGATGTCAGGCTCCATGTTTGGCGTGCATGAAGTCTACTTGTCCCTCTTCCTCCCTCTGTGCCCCTCCCCCGCTCACACACAGCCCCCCCCCCCTTCTCTCAAATGAATAAATGAAATCTTAGATAAATAAATAAAATTCTTGAAGGGACATCAACACAGATGTACACATCCCTTGTGTCAGGGGTCCACTTGCCCAACCTTGGCATTGCAAACCTGCCTCAACTGTTCTTACAATAAAAGCCTGTCCTTGCTCCTCCTTTTGAACTCTTTCCCTCCTATTTTAAGAGACGAGAGCCTCTTTGTGTGTTTCGGGGGGGGGGGGGGGGGCTGGCTTTCTCACTCAGCATTTAACTGCTGATTTATATAAGCTTTTTGCTACCTCTTTCCAGGGCATCAGTAAAGCCAGATAATTCACTGTCCTTATGATTACTGTTGCCCTCTTATTTCCACCTACCAGGGACAGCATCCTCACTGGCAGCCAGGAGATGACGGTCAGCTCCAAAAGCCCATCTCAGTGTTGTGTTCGTGGACCCATCTTGGTACCTACTGTCACGGGTTGGGATCACTGGATGCAGGTCCTGAGGAGGAGCTTAATGAGTGCTCTTGGGATTAACACCTGTGGAAGAAAACAGGCTTAGGCACAGGAAAAGGCTGAATTTCTATTACCCATGGGAGGTTTTGGTGCTGAGATGGTCCCTCAGGTCCGAGTTAAAGGTTAAGAGACCAGTTCTTTATTCCTCCCAGAATAATAAATCATTAGATGAAGGCTGTCCCAGAAGAGCCATGACCTGAGGTGATTCTACTCCCGACACAGCACAAGGCTGCCAGCTAAGTGCTATCTTCTAGGAGGCACTAGGAGAAGAAATCCTCCTTCTGAAGAGGAATCGGTGTGGCCCATCACAGCGTCCACCAAATACCCCGCACCTGATTTAATCACTATAAAAACATGTTGCAGCTTTTATAATTACTGTCCTGTTACTCATAAGGAAATTGAAGTACAGAAAGGTTAAATAGCTATTATCTCAACTGAAAACAAAGTTTTGGAGGCCATTCTAAATTTGAAACAATTAGTTGATTCTGCTGTCGTTAAAGGCAGGCACAGATGATACTTGAACAAATGAACGTGGCTGTGTGCCAATAAAACTTTATTTACAAAAACAGGTGGTGGCCTGGATTTGGCTCACAGACTACAGCGTTCTGATCTCTGGCTTAGAGGGTGCAACTACAGGGAGGCCTTGAAGAACTAGTGAGGTTTTTTAGAGTAACAGAGGAAGGACATTGTAGCAAAGGGGAATTGCATGGCGTGGTTAGGCACGGTAAGTAGGTAGCAAAACTACAGCACAGAGCTCATGAAGCATGGATGTGGTGGGATGGGGTGAGAGCATTAGAGCCATGGTTAGAAGTGAGGATGAGAGGTGAGGATGGCAAATGAAAAAACTGGAAACCTCTGGGTGTTTGCCCATATTAAAGAACAAAAATTCAACTGAGTATATTTAAAGATCTAATTGACTTTATTCAACAATTCATGAATTGAGTAGCACCCCACCTAACAAACAAAAGGGTACTCCAAGAAGTTGTACAAAATGGCAGGTTTTTAAAGGCAGAAACTGGATGGGACAAGGAAGTTACTAGCAAAGGAAAAGATTGTTTCAGGCAAGGTCACTTCCTAGAGGATGTTATCATGCAGGTTACCTCTCTAGTACTGATGAGGAAAATTCCAGGCTCACTGGCTTAAAATTCCACTCATGGAAGAGGCTGAGACTGCACTTAGGTATTAAGTCTTGGTAGGGCTTAACGTAAGTGATGTATTTGGGGCCTGTGTTTCTTTTCAACACCCAGCTACTTTCATCTGTCTGCAACATTTCCCCCAAGTCCTTTGCCTAAGTAAACTCTACTGACCCTTCACAACTCAATTTAAGCAAGAACTATTTTCACAAGAAAGACTTCAAGAACCCACGCCTCAGCCTGAGGCTGGATTGAGTGCCTGCTTTGTTATTCCTATAACCCGTTAGGACCTTTTGTCATATAAAACCATACCTAATCATCTGCTCACATATCGTCTGTCTCACTATACCAGTGGTTTTCAAGTTCAGCTGTATATTTGGAAGTAAAGCTTGGGTATTCATATATTTTAAAAGCGCTCCCATGATTCTAAACTGCAACCAGGATGGAGAATAACTGCGCTGTGCTGTGAGTTCCTCCAGGACAAATATCTCCCCTAATTTGTCTTTTATCTCTAGCAAGTAGCATGTAGTAGATGCTCGATAATGATGAGTTAGGGAATAAAAGGAAGCTCAGGAATAAACTAAACTCCACAATAAGGAGTTTAGACTCCATGTGTGGGGGCAATTTCAAGCCTTCCTTGACCACTCCCACTAGAATTATATTCTATTTCCATATTATCACAGTGCCTTATACACCCTTGGATCAATGGATATAATATGCTGTACTGTAATTGCTTCACAGAAGGTCTCCTCTATTGGACTATGGCTTCTTGAAGGCAGGGACCATGTGCTATTCGTCTGTGTCCTCTGGGTTAGGCTCAGTGCTTATCTCAGCACAGGCGCTCAGTAAATGTAGAGCAAAACAAAATGAGACTGTCCCACTGTCAAAAGTTATCTGTTAACCAGAATCCCCAGGTCTTAGTCTCATTATCGTCCCATGGCTCTGCTTTCCCTTCACGTACTTGGTGATGAGGGTTTGTCCTTTACAAAGCTGATGTAGTTGAAGAAGTAGAACAAAATCTAACAAAAGCCTAGCAGGAGAGCTGCCAACCAATTCTAGAAGAATTGCGGAAGTGGAGACGTTTGTCATCATCCTCCCTGTACCTTATGACCTACCATTGGGATTCCTTTTAGGTCCACTTGCTCCTATCAATGTCTCAAAAAAGCACCCCTTTCCACCTCCCTCTCTCTCAAACCAGAATTCCCTTTCCTTATTTGGTGCATATCAACTGGGTAATAGGAGAAAAATAAGCTGTACTTAATTGTGTAAAAAACTTTGGCCAAAGGTTAAGAAAGCCAAGTGTAGATTTTGCTTTGGCCTCTAACCAATTTCGTGTCTTCAGCTCTTGTAGGTCAAAGCTTCTTCTTATGTAAAGTTCTTAATCATCATTTTCTATAAATCAAGCATTAGACCTCATCAAAAAATTACTCATTTAAGTGCACTAAGCTATGACTATTAGGTAGATTTAAACCTCCTGAGAGTATCTATTTTTTAAAACAGCTCTTACCTATATAAGTAAGCCATCAAAGCTATAGCACTGAAAGATAGCTATATGGGATCTGCACCCCCCCCACCCCACCCACTCCGGGGTTTTTTTTGTTTTGTTTTGTTTTGTTTTGTTTTTTACTTACTTTATCATACCACCTCTATTCTCTCACTAGATAAATAAAAGAAAATTACTTGGCATCTTATTTCAGAAAAATGATCAGTTCCTAATATGAATGTAGGATTCAAATTAGGGCAATTCTGGGTCTATGTGCTATAGGGGTTGGTGTTTAACTGTCTTTCTCTTAGTGCCTGCTCAGTGAAGTGGACTGGGGGAGTTGTAGGGAGGGGAAATATTTCTAGCGTCAGAGGCCAGGGGAAATATTTCTAGTGTCATCCAATGTCATCTCCAAGGCAAGAAATTTCCGGGGGGAGGAACACCCTGGCTCAGGAATTTGCCTTTTCCCATCTTGGTAGCAAAAGTCCTGGTCCCAGGCTGACATAACTAGAATAGTCAACTTGTTCTGCTAGCTCTCCTGCCCTGTTCTTATGCTTACCAAGTAATGCTCGGAGGAACATTTAGCTTCTCACATCAACTTCACTAGCAGAGATTCTTTTTGTCAGTTAGATTTCTCATTGTCACTGTTTAACTCCAGCATTTTGGGTTTTCCATGGAGTCTGTTGTGAGCTAAGTGAGCATTACTCTGTCTCCCCATATCTGTAAAGTTCTGGGACTCTAGCAATAGTTGGAGCTGTAAGACTGAAGGCCAGAATATGAGATGTGAAAAGTAGATTACAGCAGATGCCATGAGCCCTGAGTGGGTCCCAACCAGTAATTTTTCTTCCATGATTCCCTAACTTCATCCTATGTGCCAATGGGTCCTAACTTGGTCTAGAAGCAAGGGGGTGGTGATTAATGCAGCCTGATGACTGTGGACACAGCTAGAGAATACCCAAGGGTCCGGAGGGAAAGTGAGAAAGGCAAGCTCAGTATGTCATAGCCAAAATGACAGGAAGGAAACAATCAGTGGAGACTGCAGACTTGCCTGGCTTATTCTCGGGCTTACTCATGGAGAGAGGCTGTTGGCCCATCCTTTTAAAAGCTTGAATAATTTTTTTAATCAAAAGAAAGCGAAAATTGGTGTAATTTTATTTCATCTCTCATTGCCAGTCAAGAACATACTTCAGACACCCTAAGAGAAACTCCAATGAGACCTCACTCAATCTGAGGAGTGAATTTATATTGCTCTGATTGTATTGTTGTTCACTATTTTATTTTTATTACCACGTACTGCATTCTAAAAATAAGTTAGGTGCTAGGCAAAAAACCGAATCAGGCTCAAACCCAGCTTAAATTAAGATGCTGGCTGCCAGCCTGTCTCACAGGAATCCCATGAGGGTTTAGAGCTGGCTTGAAAACTGGTAAAGAACTAACTCCTACAGAGAGTTGTCAAAATTCTAATGCAAATAACCAATCCACTTTAATCATATCAACATTGTGTGTGTGTGCCTGTGTGTGTGTGCGTATAATATATATATTTCTATCTTCCATGGTTGTTGAAGATAACGGATATAAAATGCCCATGGCATGTTACATCCATATCATGGCAAGTACTCAAAAATGTCAGTAATTATTTTTAAATTATTATCATTATTACTACTACAATTAGAAAAGAAATTGCCGACGTAAATCAGATTTTTCAGAAGAACGGTGAGAAAGCCCTCTAACACACTTCCACCCTACCACATTCCACCACTTCAGTATTTGACGCCCTTATTGAAGAGAACATAAAATAGTGAATGAGCACATTGGCTATTTGCCATTCACTTAGCTATAGAAATAGCCTTGTAAATACATCAAAAATAATATGGCAGTAATAGGCAGGGACAGAAGTAGCCATAAACCCTCATTTATTGTACCTATTCATTTCTATGCCAATTACATTCATCTCCTGATAATGAAATTATTTTCCACTTATCAAAAGTCCCTTTTCTGTGGGGATGTGGATAACTAATGACAAAAATCCAGTAAACCACTAAATGGGTAAATCCGGAAGTCAGTTGAAACCACCAAGTAAAATACTTGATGGAATTGAGCTAGGATTCAAAGTCCTCTCTAATATATGGTTCATAGTCCCACCGAGATAAGAAAAAGAACAGACAAGCCAAAAGCAGAAGATAAACAGATACATAAAAACTGAATGGGGAAAACCATCTAACCTCTTTGGAGGAAATGACTTCATAGGTCATGAAGAGTTGAGAGTGCTAAGAACAGTAGAGCATACAAGGCACAGTCTCATACATCATTTCCTTCGACCCTCACAATGGCAATGTAGGTAGATTACCTGAGAAAGTGTCCGAATTTCCAAGCCCTAGCCTGAAAGGAAAGAACAACTAGATCTGCAGATCTATTGTAGATTCTCCCAGGAAAGATTTGCTTTCATATCTTTCCTCTATTTTTCATTTTAGAAGAGATTTCTTTTCCCATCAATTAATTTAAATTTAATAACTAGTTTTGATTCAGCCTGGTTCAAATGCTTATTTTTTTAAAGGATAAAATTTTATTACACTCCAAGTTAAGCAGCCCATTAAATATAACAAGTGTCATGCCATTCAAAAAAGATATCAGGCTAAGTCAAACATAAAGAAATGGAAATTAAGAATGTGACAGATTTCCTAATGATTTTGAACCATGCAGATGGCCAGTTTGAATCTTTTGCTCAAAGAGAGACAAATACTCTCAGAAAAGATCAGTTAGGACAAACTTGAAATAGGGATAGAAAAACTAACCAGTTCTTCAGTATCCCTCTACGGTTTCTTGTAAACCTAATTCTTACCTTATTCTAACTGCACAAGCAGATGTGGTCAGACTTAAGGTTGAGATGCCATTTGCCTATCACTATGGGTCATACCCACCACTCAACATCTGGCAAGTTTGTGAATCACCAACATTTATTAGATAGCTCAGCATAGTGACCGGAGTACAGCAGATGCTCAAAAATGTTTGTTTTGGATAGATTGATTAATGGATAAACAAACTAGGTACAGGTTTAAAAAATACATTATATATTTATATTAAATTATAAACTTATACCATATTATATACATATATATATATATATATATATATATATATATATATATTTTCCTCTAAGTAACCATTGAGATAGCATAGGGACAAAGAAGTTTCTAGGGTCTAGGAAACACGAGAAGAGTCCATTCATTCTTAGAAGCCAGAGAAAGTTAAGTGCTCTGAATCCAAGACATTACCCTACCTTGAAATATGTCTCCCACCTTCACCCCAAGCAACCCTAATGTTCATAATTCTGCCATAACGTCCTGCTGAATCTTCTTGTTTAATGTGTTGATAAACATCACTATCACTGTATCACTAATTTATTCTTTCAATATTTTGATAACAGTATGTCATATAATTGGTCTCCTTTGTAATTCTAAGTATTTTATTCAATGCTATAAAAATATTATTTTAAGAAAGAGTCTTAAAAAAGAGACTTCTGTAGGCTACCAAAAGAGTCTAGAAACCACTGCTTAAAAGGCAAGACCCTAATTTGCACCCCTCATTTCCACTCTCACCCAATTGGCAGAACTTTGCCACATGGTCACACCTCCCTACAAAGACCATAGATAAATGTAATCATTCGTGATGAGTCCTTTGAATCCTCTCTCTCAAATTATCCAGGATTGAAACATAAAATATCAGATAGCACTAAAAATAGTTTTCATTTGTTCTAAGAAAGGTCATGACTCTTTTATTATATTGATTTTATTATATTGGTTATCAAATGATTAAAACCCTGCTCATCAGTGGTTTCCAAATAAGACTGATTATCAAAATCAGTTGAGAGCTTTAAAATATACATATTCCTGGCTTCCATCCCCAGAGATTCTAATACAGTAAGTCTGGGGAGAAACCCACATACATATATTTTAAATTTTCTGCATTGATTCTGATGATCACCAGATTTGAGAAACACTCCTCGATTACTGTTGCCTGAGTACTAATCTGTCTGAATGCACCCAGTCCCTGTTAGCAAATAATTCATAATCACTCTGAGTGATACCATTAATGAATAGTAGTATGTGTAAAATTTTGTGAAAATTCACATCTTCTTTGCTTTTTTTTTAATTTCAATCATTCTTCCTCCCCGCTTCCTATTTCTCTCTCTCTCCTTTATAGTTTTTGCTCCATAACAAATAGGATCCTGGAACATTAAAATAAAGAACATAATCTCATTTTCTCATTTGATGAAGCAGCAGCTGGCCTGCATAATAATTATGAAAACGTGCAACAGTATAATAGCGTCTTTATTTCTATACATTTTTCATATTTGTATAATTTCTCTTAAAAAGAGAAAAAATATGTATGTGTGTGTTTGTGTGTGTGGTCAGTTAAGTACAGGTAAGGAAATGAAGGCCCAGAGAAATGAAAGCCCAGAGGTACTTGGTTTCAGGTGGTGATGCCAGAATTCAAGCCTAGGGGTCTGAGTCTAGATAGGATGCTCTCAACACGTCACTACTCCACTTCTGGGCCTGTGGGACATGCAAAGTCAGATGCAAATAGACAGGAGACATTCAGGTCTGAAGGTCAGGATAGAGACCTGGACTCCAGATAGAAATACAGGATTTATCAGCACTTATAGGTAAAGCCATGGGAGTGGATGAAATCCCCAGGATGGTATTTGTAATGAAAGTATTTGTATTTGTAATAGAAAGAATACAGATCTGAGGAATTTCAACACATAAGGGATAGAGAAAAAAGAAGAACTCACAACCCCAAAGACTGATTCAACGGGAGAAAAACAAGCAACATGGTTGTTTTATGAAAGTCCATGGAAGAAGAATGTTACAAGCAGAGAGTTGTCAACAGAGTCCAAAGCTACTACAAGTTAAGTTCTGAAGGGGACTCAGAAGATTCTTTGGCTTTAGAAACAAGAAGGTAATTGATAATGTTGCTTGGAGTGGCATCAGTGACGTCAGGCACATGCCAAGCTGTGTGTGGGTTGAGGAGTGAGAGGTGGAATTAGGGAATATAAGTCTTCCAGGAAGTTTGTCTATGATGAGATAGAAATTATGAACAAGCACAGAATAACAAAATGGTTAAGATACAATCTTGCAATCAGACAGAATTTGGTTTGAATCCCTACTCTGCCACCTACTTGTTGCATAATCTTAGCTGGTGCCTCACCTTCCTCATCTACACAATGGAAAACAACACTGACCTTAAAAAGAGGTTGAAAGAAGTACGTTAATAGATTGAACAGCCTTTAGCTCTGTGCCCTGTACAGACTAAATGCTTAGTAGATGGGAAGTGCCATTTTATTAATGCTCTTCATACACCATTCAAGAGGATATTGAAATGCCCATGCTTGAAGTCAGATGCTGAAGACATAGGAAAGGGGTCTACTTTATAGAGTACAATTTATGGGAAGGCCAGGGAAGATGAGATCCAAAGCACAGGTAGAGGAATTAACCACGAAAAGGAGAGCGGATGGGCAGGTGCTAGGATAGGTAAGTTTGTAGATTAAGCAGTGCCAAGTAGAGTCATTTTCTGTCTTGTGCCTTCTGTTTTTCTGAATGATGCAAGTGTTGAGGTCATGTGTGAAGGGGCAAGTGGTAGAAGCACAGGCTTGATAAAAGCAGAAAAAATTTAAATATCCACCATGGAGAACCTGGAGGTTGCTGATAAACATGGTGGACCATATAAAACCTGTTAGAGAATTTGAATCATATCTTAGGGACGATGACTTTATGCTCAATACTATGTGCCTCAAATGTGACATGTTAAAAATGCCACATTTTATGTTCTCTGAATCACTTATTTCTCACCAACAATGATATGGACTGATGGAAAGCAAGAAAAGACACCATTACTTCTGAACAGCTGCTAATATCATTCAGTTGCATAAAGATGCCATTTTGCTTAGAGTTTAAAAAAAAAAACAATACTGCAAATCTTTAAGAAAAGTATTGCTGTTGCTCATAATTATTGACATGACTCATCCATACTATTGATAAGTATGCTTTGTACTGCTCTTTAAATGGTACTGGCAAAGAGAGAGAAGCCGGCGAGCAGCTTTTTAAAACATTAAGTTGATGTTCTTGCATATGAAATATACGAGGTTGAAGCTTAACTTCAAATACAATAGATTAAATTTTGAGGGTCAGAACTAAAGGATATGATTCCACAATTTACACAGAAATTTGTGACTCTTTTTGGTAATCTTTAAAATATCATTTAAAAACATGTATCTTTGCTGGAGGAATTATAATGAGAAAACATCCCACAGTCTGTCACAAAAATACCAGTAATTGGTTCTTTATACTTTGTTTGGTTGATAAAGTGTATATATTTATCACACCACCATTACCAAAATAAAATAATGACATTTGATAAGGAATAATCAAATGGAGATTGTTTTTTCAAGTCACTCACTTGAACAAAAGAACCTTTATTCTTCTATTCCTTATTACAAAAGCAATACATGTTAAGTATAAAAAAACATTAAAAAGAATCAGCTGTATTCCCATCATAATGAAAATCACTGTTCACATTTTCTTGTATGTATTTCAAGCATTTTTTTCTAAGCATTTGCATGTACCTGCATTTTTAACAAAAGAGATTAGGCTATTTTGAAATTTTGTTTGGTTTGATAATATACATTTATGAATGTATTCAATGTTCTTAAGTAATCTTCAGCAATTTTTATAAGGATTTTACTTATTTATTTGAGAAAGAGCAAGCAAGAGAGAGTATGAGCAGGGGGAGGGGCAGAGTGAGCAAGAGAGAAGCAGACTCCCCACCGACCAGGGAGCCTGATGTGGAGCTGATTCCAGGACTCTGGGATCATGACCCAAGGAGAAGGCAGACACTTAATCGCCTGAGCCACCCAGGTGCCCCCAGCAATTTTTTTATTAGCTGTTGTCATCGGAATGTGCTAACATTTAGAATACTAATCCCTTAGTGCTAAGCATCATTTCTCCACTGACCTTTTTTTTCTTGTCAATGCTACCAACTACAATAAAATAAACATGTTTATAGATAACTCTTGGTATATAACTATTATTTCTTACATATATATTCCTAGAGACTTCAATGCCAGGCTAAAAGCTATGCTTACTTTTTAAAACATCTGTTTATTAATGCAACAGATGTTTAATGACCATCAATAAATATTAGTACATATTTATTGAATTATTAAGTAGTAGTCTAAACAACAGGAATACTCAGTAGAACAAATATAGTTTCTGCACTCAATGACCCTAGAGTTTGGCGAAGACAGAAAGTAAACAATCCTTTGTCACATATTGTTAAAATGACAATCATAAAAAATGCAGCAAGTTACAATCCCACCATCAGTCTACGAGAACACCTATTTCCTTACATACGCAGCAACTTTTAATACTAAGCCCAAGGGGAAAAAAATGTCACTTTGATGAGCAACAATGTTTGTCATGATAATTTGCATTTCTTTGATTACTAGTGAAGCTGAACATTTTTTAACATATTTATACTGCTCTGACATATTTGGGGGGGAAATGCTGCTTTAAATGTGGAATTGTTTGGCTTTTCTAAAGTCTTATTTTTCATTTTATAAAATTTCTATAGCTCCTTAGAAATAGAGTTGAAATAATCAATATTGTGATAACAACTTATATTTATGGGGTATGACTTTATAGAGCTCATTTATCTTTCTAACACCATAAGGAAGAATGAAGGAGGAATTTTTATATTGCACATACAAGTGCACAATTATCATAAATCATAAAAGTATTTGATGGTTCTAAAGAAAGGAATGAGGAATCAATTTCCCTTTTGACGCCTGGATTTATATCCTTAATATCTTTCTCCCACATGTACATTTTTGCCTCTATTTATTCAACCAGTATTTTGTTCAGTAGGAAGACTCCTAAAAGCAGTCTGTAACAGTGGATCATAATGATTGTTTTATTGACAACTACCCTCCCCTCCCCCTTCTTCTGTGTTTACTGAACACAATTTTGTTCCGTTTTCTACTCCTGGGGGAAGGTAACCCTTAAACCAGCTCGGTGGTATATCCTAACCAATCATGATTACTCCATTCTATTTATGCAGTGAATGGTTTGGGTCTCAGTATGTGATACATTTTTAGCCAATGAGTTGAAGGAGAAATCTGCCGATAACCTCCAAGAAAGATTGCCTCCCCTTTACAAAAGATAAACAGAGAGACCATCTCTTCCCATATTGTCTAACACTGTCATGTCTGCTTATGACTATGACTGCCACCTTGTAACCAAAGCTACCCAAATGAGAATGGCCAGGCAGGAAAAACAGAAAGAATCTGGATCCCTGATGACATCACTGAGCCAATGAATAAATCCAGCCCTACCCAGGAGCCTTTCTTCAGGACTTCTTCATTCGTGTCTTCATTGTTTAAGACATTTCGTTTGAGTTTCCTGTTACTTGTTGTGCACAATATCCTGACTGATATACTTTGTCTTGAATTTACAAGGTAAACTTAGGGCTGTTAATTCACCTCTTTGAGTTCAGGGTCTTCATAGAGAGAGAGACAGAGAGAGACAGAGAGGCAGGGAGAGAGGGAGAAAGAGTTGTCCCAAGTATCTCAAACCATTATTTTATAAAAGCAAAGTCATTTTTTAATATTCAAAACAGAGAAAAGACATGATCTCAGAAAAAAATCTTGGAAGTTAAATTAATTAAACCTTTTAAAAAAAGAGTATTCTATCTTTATTTTCCTCATTTCTTTGTGGAGTGAAAAATTCCTCTAGATTCTGGTTGGGAAGTCATTTGATAAGATAAGTCAATATTCATAAACTAAATAACAGTATGAATAAATTTTTGGTTCTGTGTAAGATAAGAGTTCTAAAAAATCAGAAATCGTGGAAAACAAGAAGGCTGGGGAACTTTATTAATAGAGATGAGAGGCCATTAGCTATGTGGTCAGTAGTTTTCAATTTCTGAAAAGAAGGGAATAGAGCATTCTAGGCAGTAAGCTGCATAAACAAAAGCCCAAGGCCAGGAATAATTATGGTGAATGAAGAGGCATGGGGAGCACTCCAGCCTGACTAGGATGGAGAATTCATTTAGGAAGATGGATCCTAAAGTTAGTACTTAACGGACCTTCAGGATTCTGTATGTCTTCTCAGAGGTCTTTGAGTTTTCAAAGACAATTTTTATATTTAATGTTTTCAATTCAGGGAGCATCTAAAACAATTGTGTAAGTGTATGTAGCTCATAAGCATGGCCCCTGAAACCTAGTCATCATTACAGGACCTACATCATTACAGGACCTACTCTGGTATTCATATTTATGACCTGGTTCATGTAAGAACTTCTGGTTCACTAAAAAAATGACTTTTTTTTCCATAATGAGGACTATTCTGCTATATATTTCTTGTTTCCTTTCCCTTTTTTAACACACAGCTAGATTACACTTAGTAGCCTCTCTTGATTTGTATGTGGTCAGGTGACTAATTCTGGCCACTAGAATGTAGGCAGAAGTTATGTGTGGTATTTACTAGGTCAGGCCCATAGAAGAACCCACCCCACATCCCCTCCAGCACATACAGTCTTTGCTCTCTTTCCCCATCTGTCAGCTGAACAGGAAGGCCACCAAGGAAAAGGCAGGTAGAGTCACAAAACGGAAGGAGTCGTGAAATGTGGAAGGCTGTCTGATCAGACTTTGACATGAGCGAGAAGTGAATTTTATTGGGGTCAGCCACTGAAAACTCAAGTCTTACATGTCATAAGAGCTAACGTTATCTTTAACTAGTACCCAAAACTATGAAAAGAGAAAAGTAGATGGAGAATTGAACCATCATATAGCACAGTGATAGTTTAGACTTGCCCAACCCCAGCGTAATCTGCTTTCTGGGGTATAGGTTTGTAAAGCAATTAACATAATGAGAAATTTTTAGCTTCACATTCCAGTGATAATTCAATTAGGTACTCTTTAATGTGGATTTCCAAAAAGGCAGAATGCTAACCTTATCTTCAAGTAAATAAGATAATTTACAGAGTTATAAATGACTCCATTAAAACTGGCATCTGAACATTTCTCACTGCCTTGAATTAATACCATTCTGAAAATTACATTTATATGAACACCCCATTACTGCAGACTGATTACCTACCGTACTTACTAGATTTTTTTGGTATTTTTAAAACTAATCTGGGCAATTTAGTTTCAGCAAAACAAGCATCTTCTATCATGTTAATGTTACTAATTAAAATTTTATTGGCTTTTTAATTTGCTTGGTATTTAATTTGTAATATAGTTTGACTTTATGCTTATATAACAAATATGGACATAAAAGGAACATTTTGTACCTACTTAAGATTCTTATAATACAAATAATTTATGCCAACATTGTGAATCCATGTGAGTTGTTTTTTCATAAAAGAGAGAGCTTCTTCACTCAAGTTTGAGAAACACTGGAATAGATCAACCCTTAATTCCCTCTTAGCAGTATTAACTGGGCATTAGAAACAAAGGGTCTGCAACTAAGCCTTTCTCAGCTTGAGCCCAGGTTCTGTTACTTACTAGCTATGTGGTGTCAGGCCAGTTGTTTAACCTCCCCAAACACTATAACTTAACTGAAAAGTCAGGATAATAATTATTGCCTCTTAGGAGTATGCTGCTGGTAAAGTATGGGCACATGATAAATAGTAGCTATTACTGTCATCTATTGAACATTTTCAAGCAGTTCAGCCTGGTAGAGTTGTGATTTACATTTGTACGAATTTCTGATTTTGCCAAATTTATATCACATTCAAGATCAACAACTTAGGAAAATTGCTTATATTTTTAAAATTTGTAGTATTATCTATTTAAGTACAAATTAGTGATCCTAACACCCAATAATGCATAGCCTCTACATATAAAAGCAGATTTAGGTGAATCTCAACTTAGAAGTACTTTAGACTGAATTAACTCGATTTCTTAGGTGAAATTTTTAAAAAATATTCTTGACCTCCCTCACAAGCAGCCTAAGCTTGTAAATCATGCAGATTGAGAAGTCTACATTCAAAAAGTCCTGTGTTTTGTGGGATGCTTAAGTAAGTTCTGTTGAATTGATATTCTTTTTTTTAATTTAAATTCAATTAATTAACATATAATGTATTATTAGTTTCAGAGGTACTGGTCTGTGATTCATCAGTCTTATATAATACCCAGTTCTCATTATATCACATGCCTTCCTTAATATCCATCATCCAGTTACCCCATCCCTCCACCCCCTTCCCCTCCAGCAACCCTCAGTTTGTTTCCTATGATTAAGGGTCTCTTATGGGGGATGCCTGGATGGCTCAGTCGATTAGGCATCTGCCTTAGGCTCAGGTCATCACCCTGGCATCAGATCACCCTGGGATTGTGTCCCACACTGGGCTCCTTGCTTAGTGGGAAGTCTGCTTCTCCCTCTGCTTGCTGCTCCCCATGCTTGCGCTCTCACTCTCTCTCTGACAAATAAATGAATAAAATCTTTTTTTTTTTTTTTAAGGGATGACTTATGGTTTGTCTCCCTCTCTGGTTTTGTTTTGTTTTATTTTTTCCTCTCTTCCCCTTATGACCCTGTGTTTTGTTTCTTAAATTCCACACATCAGTGAGATCATATGATAATTGCTTTTCTGATTGACTTATTTCACTTAGCTTAATACCTTAGCTTAATACCATCCATGTCACTGCAAATGGCAAGATTTCGATTTTTGATGACTGCATAATATTTCATTGTATATGTATATACCACGGCTTCTTTATCCATTCATCTGTCGATGGACATTTGGGCTCTTTCCACAGTTTGACGATTGTGGACGTTGCTGCTATAAACATTGGGGTGCAGGTGCTCCTTCAGATCACTACATTTGTATCTTTGGGGTAAATACCCAGTAATGCAATTGCTGGGTCATGGGGTAGGCTCTATTTTCAACTTTTTGAGGACCCTCCATACTGTTTTCCAGAGTGGCTGCACCAGTTTGCATTCCCACCAACAGTGTAGGAAGGTTCCCCTTTCTCCACATCCTCGCCAACATCTGTCATTTCCTGACTTGTTAATTTTAGCCATTCTCACTGGTGTGAGGTGGTAGCTCATTGTGGTGTTGATTTGTATTTCCCTGATGCCAAGTGATGTTGAGCATTTTTTCATGTGTCCGCTGACCATTTAGATGTCTTCTTTGGAGAAATATCTGTTCATGTCTTTTGCATATTTCTTGATTGGATTGTTTGTTCTTTGGGTGTTGAGTTTGATAAGTTCTTTATCGATTTTGGATACTAGCCCTTTATCTGATAAGACATTTGCAAATATCTTCTCCCATTCTGTCGGGTGTCTTTTGGTTTTGTCAACTGTTTTCTTTGCTGTGCAAAACCTTTTTATCTTGATGAAGTCCCAATAGTTCGTTTTTGCCTGTTTCCCTTGCCTTTGGAGACATGTCTGGCAAGAAGTTTCTGCAGCTGAGGTCACAGAGGTTGCTGCCTATGTTGTCCTCTAGGATTTTAATGGATTCCTGTCTCACATTTAGGTCTTTCATCATTTCAAGTCTATTTTTGTGTATGGTGTAAGGAAATGGTCCAGTTTCATTCTTCTGCATGTGGCTGTCCAATTTTCCCAACACCATTTGTTGAAGAGACTGTCTTTTTTCCATTGGATATTCTTTCCTGCTTTGTTGAAGATTAGTTGACCACAGATTGAGGGTCCATTTCTGGGTTCTCTGTTCTGTTCCACTGGCCTATGTGTCTGTTTCTGTGCCAGCACCATACCGTCTTGATGATTACAGCTCTGTATAGAGCTTGAAGTCTGGAATTGTGATGCCACCAGTTTTGGTCTTCTTTTTCAACACTGAGTTGATATTCTATTAATATGTGTCAAATCAATCCTTCTTAATCTGGGTTCTACAGAAAATAAATCCTACCATTACTGGACTGAAACTAATCAGAGACTTTTAGACACAGAGAATTGTCTTAGCTGGAACAGGCAATCCTTTAAAGGAGTTTCTGTAGATGGAGAGACATCAGGAGGCATTGAAAATAAAGAAAGTGCAAAAGAAAGGAACAAACTCTCCCCTAGAGTGGTGTGAAACCCCACAAGCTCTTGTCCATCTGGAACATTCAGGGACACAAGGCACTCTTTCTCAGCTAGAGAAATAATCATATATAATTTCTCATGGGCAGCATGAGTGTCCTGATGCTTAGTCCTCTTAGGGGCTCACAATGAAAAACCACTGGTATTAGTAAAAGGCCTCGTATCAGAAAAAGGTTATTAAGGTGTAGCAGGGGAGCACTTTACTTTAGAAAAGGGTGTTCAGAGCCATTAGAACACACAGAACTGAGAGACAAATCATAAGAGACTCTTAACTCTAGGAAACAAACTGAGGGTGGCTGGAGGGGAGGTGGGTGGGGGATGGGGTAACTGGGTGATGGACATTAAGGAGGGCACATGATGTAATGAGCACTGGGTATTATACGCAACTGATGAATCACTAAACTCTACCTATGAAACTAATAATATACTATACGTTAATTAAATTGATTTTAAATTAAAAAAAAACAAACTTGTTAACTGACGGCATTGAACTTCTCACAGAGACAATAAAGTGGAAGTCATGCTCTGCCACAACACATTTGGCCACTGTGGAAACCAGCCCTCAGGATTTCCAGCTCCCTGCATTTCACTCCATGGTGACCCCAGGCCAGACAAGGAAGATTTTTTGTATTATTTTGTGAATTTGTCAAAAGCAGGCAGCTTCCACTAGGTCTCAAGGATCACCAAATTAGTCAGGAACATCTGGTAAAGGTGTGTAATTGACAGGACGCTGGAGTGAGAGATGTATTGGTCTAATCCCAGCTCAGCAGCTACGAAGCTCCATGATGTTAGGTAAATTACTTAACCTCTCACTCAGCTTTAGTTTCCTCTCCCATAAAATGCAGATAAAAATGCCTATGTGGTCATTTTGATGGGGGAGGGGGATTAATTGCAATTGCAAGAAAGAGCCAAAACATGGTCGGTACTCAGTAATTATTCATTTCTCTCCCTCCCGCTTTTCCTCCTCCTCCAAACTCTGTCTCTACTCTGTTTCTTTCTCCTTCCCATTCTCCATCCCTTTCTTTCTCAGTATCAAACTGGTATATTCAGGCTGATTCATGGATCAACTTTGGGGTCCCTACTGCATGCCAGACACCCTGCTAAGTGTGTGAGCAAAACAAAGTAAGGTCTAGTCAGGGAGGTTTTTGTGTAAATAAATGTAACGTGATTTTTACACGTTTACAAAAAAATGTAAACATGATTTATTGATATCCTAGTGCTGTATTAGAACTTAATAGGCAAATTTAAACTGTGTAATGTCTTCTTGACTGAAGGCTCAAAACTTGGATGTGAGTTTCTACCCTCCCTTAAAGACTAAGCTTCTTCTTCCTTCTTTGCTTTTCAAAATCCTGGCCCAGTGATGCAAAAATCTCAATTGTCTGAGAAGGAAAGTGCTCCAAAGTTTGAAGGAGAAGGGAGTGACTCAACTTTGGGAAGAGCTGAACTCCCCAAGACTGTAAGGAGAGAGAGAATGGTTCTACCAGTGGTGAGGACCTGCTTTCTACTCTCAACCAAAAGTGAATGTCTCCTTACTGAGGACATCCTTGAAAGGATGTCGCATCCTTGAAAGGACATCCTTGAAAGGACATCGCATCCTTGAAAGCCACAGCCATGTCCCAGGTACTGAACAGGACAGAGAGAAAGAGCGTGCTTAGAGCAAAAGAACTGTCTGCGTCTGAATGGACCAGAGCATCACAGGAACCACCACCATGGCCTTGTCCCACACTACAGATTGGGCGAGTTTGGGGTGTTTTCCTCCACAAGGAAGAGAAGAGGATGAAAGGTGAAAAACTAAGATACTGTATGTCATACATACCAATGCTGGTTGGGGAAGACTCTGGGAAGGGAAAGCCAAAATTAATTTTATTTTAAAAATTTAAGAAGTCTGATATTCTGCACCCAATGTTTATGAAACTACTCAAGCCATTCTCAAATAATCATTCTCTAATGTTTCACATGCTGTACTGATAGGAAGATCAAAGTATCGAACTGAACCCTATGAAATTGCCATTCAGCAATTTCCTTTGGTTCAATCTAATACTATGTTGCTTCGAGAAGGGCATGACCAAGGCAGAGATTGAAAACCGGTAGTCCACTCTATCTGGCTTTTCTTTTTGGTTTGAGCCTACAATATCTTGAAATATCAAAACTCTAAATACATAAAATTGGGAGATTTCCCATAAAATACTGATTCCTGGCTTCTCGGGAATAGTCAGAATATTTGGAAATGAGGGGCCCATGTTCCATCATGACAACAATGTGCTGAAGCTGAGTAGTGAATGCCCTTCTTTAACACATGTTCTCCAGTCTGCCAGTCTCCACAACTTCCTATCCTCTCCAAGATACTGAGGTCAAGCATCAATATCACTTTTTTCCCTTATACCTACCCTACACCTCATTCATTTACCTGACAACTACAGATAATTGCCCCTGTGACTCCTGGAGCCATCAAGGAAAGCTCATAAAATGGAGAAAACAAGGCAGACAAAGCGGGGAAGATGCTCCAGAAAGAGGGAATAGCACTGTAAAGCCACAAATGTGTGAGAATGCCTGTCATGGCAGTGTTAAGCTGGGGTGCGTAACAAACAGGACCTGAGGACGGATGATGCTGGAGAGATAGGAGTCAAGACTGAAGAGTGCTGTTTGTGATACTAACGGGTTTACCCATGACACTTGATGGGAACTAGCAGAAATTCTTAGGCAGAAAAATTAAACTATCGTTTCTGGAATCTGGATTATCACTCAGTTGGCGGTGAGGCAGATGGATTAGTGCAGGGAGAGGCTGGAGGCATGGAGGCCAACCTAGAGACACTTGCCAAATTCTAGTTCTAAGGATAATAAGGATCTGGACTGCTGGGATTTTTCTTCATTTAAATAATACAGAGACCAGATATTCTACCCACTTCTATCCAGTGGAAGACTCTTAAAAATGAGGACATGATCGATGACTTTATTCCAGTAACAAACATGTGCTACAAGTGAGGAAATGGAGCAAATATTAAAACCGGGCTTAGGAATGTTGGAAAGCGTGTGGTAGATATGTTGGTTAACCACCCAATAGACATTCTCTCCTTTCCGGCTACCAATTTTGCTTAGGTTGCAAAGTGCTCAGCCTCATCAGATGAATTAAGACAGGCTTAAGCCAATTATAAAAATCCTCTCTTACAGAGATTGGTCCAGGGGTGTGCTCAAAATCTACTTCTAGGCATTGAAATATATGAAGTCAGCTCAGGTCTTCCTCTGCCTAAGGTTTTCCTCCTGCTAGGAAAAGTACATGTGGATAGAGTCTTTCATTTTCCAAAACCCTTTATTCTTGCTTTTGGTCATTGCTATGTGACAACATGATGCTTAGAGCACGTCGGGCTCCACGCTCAGTGGAGAATCTGCTTCTCTCCCTCTCCCTCTCCCTCTGTCCCTCCCCCTGCTCATGCTTTCTCTCTCTGTCTCTATCTCTAAAATAAATCTTTAAAAAAAGGGGGCACCTAGCTGGCTTAGTTGGTAGAGCATGTGACTCTTGTTCTCAGGGTCATGAGTTCAAGCCCCGTGTTGGAGGCAAAGCCCACTTTTATAAATAAATAAACAAACAAAATTGTAAAAATGAATGAAATATCTAAGCTGAGCATAACTTCCCCAAGCCCCCAATCCCAGAGATTTATTTGCATGTGTCAGTTAATATGCAGGACTTATCCCCTACCTCACCCTCAAACATATACACAAAAAGAAGGCAGGGAGGGTTTTCATGCTCATCCGGAATAGAGAAAAGAGTGATATGGAACAGAAGGATAAAAAGTGTCTGCTATCCACCCCAACTCTCAGGGACTATCTATAGAGAAGCAGGGGTTATGAGTGAAAGCTAAAGCATTATGACGAAAGACTTCAAGACACACTGCATACTAAGGCTCTAAGCACTAGCTGTCAAATTGCTACTTAGGAGAGGAGCAGGTCCCCAGTCTCTGCACAGCACAGGGTGACACCTGGCAGGAATCTCACGGTGCCTGTGGAAGCAGAAATGCCAGGAAGCAACATTCCCACTGAAGAGCCTGGCCCCAGCGGCTATGCTGAAGAACTGAAATACAGTGGCTAGTAGCAATGGACTTGAGTAATGAAACAAAATTGGGACATGTGTGGACTTATTCCTGAGTACAAGTGAGAATCTCATGAAACTGCCAAAGAACTGGAAACGAGCTCAGGTCCTGACATACGGCAGAGAGGGCTGTGAGGAAGCTAAATTCAGGCCTTACTAATGTTCTTCATCCATGCCCACTGGCTGGTGAGCTGGGAACATTCAGGTTACATTGCGATATTAAAATTAAAAAAAAAATGACTGCAGTTTCTCGTTCCTTCATTATTTAATTTACAGATAGCTTTTTTTCTGTTCCTTAATTTAAAACTCCCTTTCCACCCCCCGAAAACATATATTAATTAACCAAATTTTAGATCCTGAGAATCTCAATAGAATTTAATCTTTTCTTAGGGAAGGGAAATAGAAGTTTTTCATTCAAAAATACAGGACAGAGCAAATTTATTTAAGGAGGATGCTATGAAACACTCTGCTTCTTTATAGTCCAAGACTTTTATAATTCGTTGAATTGGAGATCCCTTTGAGAATTTGAGGACACTCCAGGCTTCTCTGCAGATAAGTCCCACTGGCATGAGTATATCCGAAGCCTATCCTTTCCCTCCAATCTTGGATGCCAAGGGAACCTAAGTTAAAAGCCTGCATCAGGTCTCAGCTTCTAGCACTTCTGTAGTTCCTGAGGCGGGGGGGGGGGGGGGTTAGAATGTAATGCTGCTGAAACAAAGTCCATGAATTTTGTCTACCTGCTAGCCAGTTAGCATTATGGGAATCCCCAGTGCATCCCTGAACCTTGTCAAAATCCATCAAGGGTAGATGATTCAGTGCTGATGACTCATCTTTCCAAGTAGGTGTTCTTCCTGACACAGGTAATAATTTCATGCTCCATTTTGTCCAATGGAGAGCCTCACCTTCCAACACAACCGATCACCACTGTACTGAAGGGTTATAAAGACTGACACTTTGCACTCATAAAGAGTCCTAATAATAACTACCTAAATTAAAGGCACTTCATCGAACACTCTAGAAACATTATCCCTTTCCATCCTTATAGGAGAATGAGACTATGAATGATTATTCCCATTTTACAGATAAGAAAACTAAAGTTAAGTGTCATGACCAAGGTTACACAGATAATAAGTGGCAAAACACATAAATATCCCAGTTTCATGATTCTACACATTTGTGTCCTCCCCAAATTCATATATTGAAGTCCTAATTCCCAATGTGATGGTATCAGGAGGTAGGCCTTTGGGGGGTTAGTAGATTTGGATGAAGTCATGAGGGTATAGCCCCCATGACGGGACTAGTGCCCTTATTAGAGGAAGAAGACCCACCAGAGCTTCTTCTCTCCACTGAGCAAGCATGTAGCAAGAAGGTGGCTGCCTGCAAGCCAGAAAGAGGGCCCTCACCAAAACCCAACCATGCTGGCACCCTGATGTTGGACTTCCTGCCCTCCAGAACTATGAGAAATAAATGTTTGCTGTTTAGAGCCACCCAGTGTGTGGTACGTTGTTATAGCAGCCTGAGCTGACCAAGACACCCAGCATGGCTGAGCCCATGCCTTTCACCTCTATGCTTTTTGCATTCCAACCAATATGAATGGTATACTTTGTAATCTTAGTCTCAAGTGTCAACCCCAAATTAAATGAGTTAGTAAAAGCTCAACATAAGCACTCCTAAATCTCCTGAGATAATCCCAGTTGAATACGACTGGCTTTTGAAAGACAATAAAATGTACTGGCATTGAAAAAAGAAAAAAAAAAGTCTTTTCACTTAATTGTTAAAAACCCCCAATCTATATCCTGCCCACATAATTCTCAACTAATAATAGCCTATTTCACTCAATGTCAGCAAAGAATACAAAATGCTGTAATCCACATGTGTGTTATTTTGCTGTACATGCCTGCAAACTATAATTAGCAGATATCTTCTTCAAACATCAAGTCAAACATTTTTGAGAGTTTTTTCTTGCTTCCAGAAAAATCAGGAGCAAACAGCTTAGAAAAATATCTTTGTTAAAAATAAATAAATAAAAGGGCAAGAAAAACAAACCCTGTTCTCTCTTCTATCACGATTTGACTTTGAATCTATCATCACATTTGCTAATTCTTTTGAAATCATGTCTGAAGTCGGTGTGACTTGAAGCACAGAATATACCCATTGTAATACGAATGTCAAAGAAAACACATCAAAGAAAATGACAGCCAGGGAAGAGAACTAAAAAGAGATTTTGAAATTGGATTTTAAGGTATCTTATTAAAGATCCTGGTGGTCTTGGCAAGAGTCATTTTGTTACTGATTAATGTGGGAACACACCTGCAGTGGCTTAAAACAGTGATGGCATCTCCATCCAACGGACTGCTCTGCAGTGGTTACATGGGTCAAGGTGCTAAGTTAGCAACACATCGATGAGAAAAGCAAGTCACCCAACAATAAGAATAGTATGATTTCATATTTATGATAGTACAAATAGCAGTGTATAGAAATGTATGTAGGTATAGGTAGGTATGGCCTTATTTGTACATTTGTAAATGCATGAGAGAATTGTCTGAAATGGCACATCCCTGTGCCAGAGACTGACTTCAACCCCAGCAGTGCTAGAAGATTCCACGCAAGCTCAGATGTATGCTGATAATGTCCCACAGGAAGGGCATGACTGCGATCTTTCCATACTCTGCCTTAGGGACTTCTCAAGGGAGCCCACTGAGCCTTGCAAACAAGAGTCACTCAGAGGGACAAGGGAGTGAACACCCTTAGGAGCAATACTCAACCAATGGGGAATAAGAGGTAATGGATAACTGCCCCAGCCTACCCACTGCAGCCTTTGAATGGACAAGTTTGGGAGTCATTCTGTGTATTTTGTGTGGGGTTGGGGATAAAACATACATAACATAAATTTACTATTTTAACTGTTATTCAGTGTACAATTCTGTGGCATTAAGTACATTCAACCTGTCATGCAACCATCACCACTAACCATTTCCAGAATGTTTTCATCATTCCTAATATAAACTTTGTATTCATAACCCCCAAGTCCCTATTCTCCCCTCCCCTCAGTCCCTGGGAAACCTGATTCTTTCTTCTCTATAAATTAGCCCAGTCTAGGTACCTTGTATGAGCAGACTCATGTAATATTTGTTCTTTTCTATCTGGCTTATTTCACTTAGCATAATGTTTTCAAAGGTCACCCATGTCATAGAAGAATTTCATTCCTTATTTTTTTACATTTTGAACTTGAATAACTTTCGCCTCTTTTTTGAGATATAATTAACACATAATAGTGTATAAGCTTAAGGTGCACAATGTGTTGGATTGATACATTTATATATCACAATGTGACTACTACCATCGCATTAACAAGCCTTTCCATGACGTCACATAATTTTCATTTCTTTTTCATGGTAATAACATTTAAGATGTGGTCTCTAACAACTCCAAAGCATCATATTCTATTACAGGTATAAGCTGCACTTCATCTATCCATTCATCTGTTGACAGACATTTATGCGGTTTCCACTTTCTAGCTAGTGTGAATAATGCTGCTATGAACAGGGTGTACAAGTGTCTGAGTCCTTGCTTTCAATTCTTTTGGGTACATACCTACCAGTGAAATGCTAGTCATATGGTAATTCTAAGTTTAACTTTTTGAGGAGCCTCAGGATTGTGATAATGTGCCCATATACTGGCTCCTTCTTCCCTGCCCCTCTCTCCTGCTCCGTATGACCTTCTATGTTGTCATAAGCATGGTATGAAAGTGCACACATGAGTTCTGTCTTCCACAATGTCAGTTTTATTCAATCATAAAGCAAAGTTAAGGGACGCCTGGGTGGCTCAGTCAGTTAAGCATCTGCCTTTGGCTCAGGTCATGATCCCAGGGTCCTGGGATCGAGCCCCACATCGGGCTCCTTGCTCAGCAGGAAGCCTGTGTCTCCCTCTGCCTACTGCTCCCCCTGCTTGTGCTAAATCTCTCTCTCTCTCTCTGACAAATAAATAAATAAATAAAACCTTTAAAAAAATAAATAAAGCAAAGTTAAATTACAATTATAAAGCAAGTTCAGGATTCCAAACTTAATGACAATTACCATGTGATTAAACTTGGCTTCTTACACAGGACACAAAGCAGGACAGAAGACAAACCTCACAACAAACAAGATAACAGAAGGATGCAGGAAGTGAATGAACTCAACACGAGGTCAGTCTGGGGGCGCACAGTTGAGATAAGGCCGTGGTCCAGTCCAGGTCAGCCCTTAGCACTGACTGCTCCTGATGTTCAAACAGTGAAGGATCTCAGTTCTGTCTGGAGGTCAATCAGGCAGAGCCTTTGGCGGCAGTTGCCTTTTTTAAGGGGTCAGACATAGAGGGATCATGTCTGTAGAGTCTGACAGTTTGCTGCCCAAATCCTCCCCTCTTTAAGGGTATTTAATTGGTCTCAGGCCCCTACAGACCTGCTCTGGTTCTACTCAATATCAGTTCTGGGGTGTCAGGTGACATCGGTCCCGACGATATCTCCTAGCCGCAGTACCTTTAACTACTTGCGTCATTGCTGGACACAGGTCCCTGCTTGACATGAGAGACTCCATTTTGCTCTCTACACATATGGACACCTGCACCAAAGTCCTCGTCTTAGGCTCCACTTTTGGGGGAACCCAAACCAGGATAATACCTTCTCTAAGAATGGTTACACCTGGAATTAGGAGTAGAGAAAGGGAGACATTCACTTTTTAAGCTTTTGTGTCTGTGTTACTTTCATCTTTTTGAGTGTTTCATATCATGAATATGAATTCAGAGCTCAGAATTGTTCTCTTCTTCTGGGACATATATAAATGACTCCTTCTAAACAAAGCAAACCAGACTGATCATTCTTATGGCTTTGTGCCTGTAGAGCAAATGATAGAGCTTTAAAGATTAATTTTTTAAAAGCTCTTGACTTTTTTTTATGCTTCTGTTGTAGGAATTCTCTGCCTTTAGTGCCTGTGGTTCTTGGTCACACCACTACAAAGAATGAAGAGGTAGACCAGATGAAGAGTGGTCATTACACTTGAGCAAAGCAAAGTTTATTGAGCAAGAGTATAAAGCTCCCAGAGAGGGAGGGGGGCCCGGAGAGGGCTGCCCTTGGAGCTTCTCAGTTGAGGGGTTTTTATGAACTCTTTTGCAGAGCAATCTTAAGCAGGGTGTGTTGAGTCGTGCCAATCAGGGCTTTGGTCACATATCTGTCTACTTATTAGATTAATGTCAATGTGCTGATGGTCTTTTTTTTTGCTGACATCTGTGGGCTTATGTCTTAACTGCCCCTTGCTCGTGGTACTGACAGATGTTTTGTGGTTAATTGCCTTATTATAGGGTGTTTTGTAAAAGTCACTTCTGCAAAGGCTGCAAAGCAGAATGTTAGTGTGATCCTATCTAAACTGCAAAATAGGATATTAGTGCTGTTTTATTCTAGCCGTCCTGACTGCATACTTTCTTGTTGGGGACCCTGGCCCTGACTACCTAACTTTCCAACTCATTCCTAACACTTCTACACACAAGTTTTCTCTTTTTCAAATTTTTATTTAAATTCCAGTTAGTTAACATACAGTGTAATATTAGTTTCAGGTGTAGAATTTAGTGTTCATCACTTACATACAACGCCCAGTGCTCATCACAAGTGTAAAGCTCTTAAATTCTTGATCTGAGATGAAGGTTTTGTGCTCAAGGCTGCATCCCTGAGGACTCTGCCCTAACTCATCTCAAGATTTTAGGTATCAGTGTTCTCCCCTCCATACTTCCACCAAGCCTACAGTTTTTCCTCTTGTCCATCTTGACCCCTGTATTGTGCCCTCCTGGCTTCACTTCCTTTCCCATTTAGTAAGACTCCATGGGACTTTGTGTTACAACCCTTATATTTTTGCCATCCTTTCTTATTCCCTTGCTTCTATATTTCATTCATCCTCCAATTTCTAAACTGAATTAGTCCAAACATTTGCCTCCAGGATGCTGAGGACTGCTGGAGAAAATGATTTAATTTTCTTAATGATACAGGAATGGAGCTGCTACTGGTTATGGCATCCAGTCTCAGCAGACCCTCACCACTATTTAACAATGCTATACTGCACTGACCTATATTGATTTCCCACTCCGCATAGCTCTCCCCAACACCCACAACCACACTTCCACCAGATGTCTTTGATCCAATTTCACAAAGAAGATGGAAATTATTACTTGTTACACCTGTTTTTTAAATAATCTATATCTGAACATGTCTTTAGAGAGCTAAAATGTATAATGTATTTGCCAAGTGCCAGGTAGTGCTCTAAATAATATGGTAGCTAACATTTACTAAGCATTTATTATGATGATGTATCACAGTAACTGACATCTACCAAGCACTCAGTAAATGTTGGCTATGGAAAGATGGGCCCAAAAGGTGGATGTTTATAGATGTGGTGTCAGAAAGTAAAGTGATCAGTCCTACTCCAGAGCACATTCACTTAATTTCTACCTCTCCCCTTATGACCTTTTAATAAACATTTTGGCCTATAATCCTTACAACATTACCAACTCTGTAAGTTCTTTTTTGCACTATACAAACAGATTCCAGATTTGGTTGTTGGCGGGGGCGGGGGGGGATGCAAACAGGTAAAATAACTAGGAAGATTCTGAAAAAGATAAATGATAAAGGCAAATTAATGCTTATATTGTATATGAAATGACAGTATAAATCTACAAGTACTTGAAACAGTTTGGTAACAGTGCCTGAATACACAGATCAACAGAACAGAATGAAGAATCCAGAAATACGCTGAGATACATATGGGAATTTAGAATATGATAAAGGTGGCATTTAAATTCAGTGCAGAAAAGATGGGTTATTCAATAAATAACAATAATACAATACAACTGGTTAACCATCTGGCGAAAGTAAAACTGGATTCCTTCCTTATTTCTTATAAGGAAACAAATCCTAGACAAAAAAGAATTAAACCTCAAAATATGAAATTATAAATGTACTAGAAGAAAATATGGGAGAATGTTTTTATAAGAGTAGCTAGTAGAGCGACCTTACTAAGCAAGAAATGACATCTAGAAGGTATTAAAAAGCCTACTGATATATTTAAAACATACAAATTAAAACATGAAAAAAATACGATAAAGGAAGCTGAAAGTAACAAATGAGGGAAAAATACTTGCAGCACATTAGATAGAAATGAGGCTAATTTTCTTAATACCTAAAGAGATCAAATCAATGAAAAATTCACAATCTGATGGAAAAATTATCGGACTACATGAAGACAGTTCACAGAACAAAAAATACAAATGGCTTTTAAAACTAATGAAAAGATGAAAATAGTACATAAAATGACATGGCAATATGTTTCAGTTATGGGTGTGGAGGGGGCAGATTTATAGTACACTGTACAGGAAAATGCTAGGAAGTAGGCACTATCGTTAGGAGTGAGTTGGACAGTTAGATAGTCAGGGCCAGGGTCCCCAACAAGAAAGTATGCAGTCAGGACAGCTAGAATAAAACAGCACTAATATCCTATTTTGCAGCTTAAATAGGATCACACTAACATTCTACTTTGCAGCCTTTGCAGAAGTGACTTCTGCAAAATGTCCTAAAATAAGGCAATTAACCACAAAACATTTGTCAATATCACAGGCAAGGAGTAGTTAAGACATAAGTCCCCAGATGTCAGCAAAAAAAAGACCATCAGCACACTGACATTAACCTAATAAGTAGACAGATATGTGACCAAAGCCCTGATTGGCACGACTCAGCACGCCCTGATTGCCTAAGATAGTTCCACAAAAGAGCTCATAAAAACCCCTCAAAATCAGAAACTCTGAGGGCAGCCCTCTCCGGGCCCCCCTCCCTCTCTGGGAGCTTTATACTCTTGCTCAATAAACTTTGCTTTGCTGCCCACCACTTTTCATCTGGTCTACCTCTTCATTCTTTGAAGTGGTGTGATCAAGAAAAACTGGAACTAAAGGCAGAGAAATCCTGCAACATTAACACATATTTTTTGAGGAAGTATGAGGCAATTTGATAATAACCATCCAAATTTAGATCCGGCAGTTCTAGGAATATATCCTACTGGTTTGTTGACACAAACTTAGAACGGCAGCCACTGCAGCATATTTACAGAAGAAACAGACCAAGATATAATTAAATGCCACCAGTAGGATTTTCCTTAGTGTATCACTTTCATGGGAAACTCTCCAGTCATTTAAAAGGGATAAAATAAACCTATAATGACAGATATGGAATGATCTCCTAAAACTATTTTATACAGAAACAAAAAATCATAAAACAAACAAACAAACCAGAAACAATGACATGTAATTTGTAGGCTTCTAGTTGTTTGAAAAAAAAGAAGCAGGAGTGCGTATGCATGCATGTATATATGCTTATATAATTATATACAATATCTCTTAAAGGTTATACAAGAAACTAATAACAATGGTTGCCTGTAAAGAGATGGGCTCAAAACAATGGTTTGTCCTCCCATTATCTACTCTCCAGTTATTCCTTAGTAATAGAACCCCAGACTTTAGCTAGCTTCATGGCCAACTAAAATACAGATGAGGTGTCCTAGCCTTCTCTGCAAACAGGTGTGGCTCGATTACGGCCAACGTTGTGGCCATAAAAAGGGTTGTACTCTTCTCTCACTTCTTCTTGCCAGCCAGACTATGGACCTGCTTCCTGGAACCAAAGCCACTACTTGGAGCATGAGCAAAAAGCTCCATTTTTGACAAGAGCACAACAACAGAAAGGAATCAGGGTCCGTGAAAACGGTGGCCTCATCACACCAGCCTTGAACTGCTCCCCTCTGGACTTCTGTTTTTGTGGGAGAGAAATAAGTTTCTATCATGTTTGAACCACTGGTCTGTGAGGTTTTGTGTCATTCATAGCTGAAGCTAACCCTAACTGATTCAGGAGGTGGGGGTCCAGGTGACTCAGGAGCAGGAATGGAGGACTGACTCCTATTACTGAGTCCATTACAGGTTAGAAACATACCAGAGTATGGACAGTACCATGAAAAGTCTTTGTAAAGGATTCTATTTTCTCTTTTCTTGATCTCCTCTACACTTTGAATGGCTGTGGGAGCATCTTCATTCCTTAAGATGATCACAGTTTCAGGATATTTTATTTATTCCAAAAGCCTAAAAGCCCACATGATAGACCAAACAATTTCTTACTGAGTATTCCGGCTGTGAGAATCTATGAAAACAAGAGGTGGGTGTGCATGTGCATGCAGTACGCAAAGAAAGGAGAGAAGAATATTGCTTTAGCACACTTCAGTCTCAGTTGGATTCTTCCTCATTATAGATATTCTGAGGCTGAGGCTTTTTATACCATCATAAATTAAGTTGTTTGTTACTAGATCAATTCTTAGCTGGAGTCATTCCAATGCCGTGCTAGAAGAAGTAGCTATTTTATTTAATTTAGGATGTGCTGGCAAGACTGCCAAACATCAACAAGAATCCAGAAACATTCTCAAGCAGATGGAATGATACATAGCAACGATGTCAATCATGTCTCTGCTTTCAATTTTGATTTATGGATCTTGTATTAGGAGAGTCAAAGGAAAGAAGGTAAATTTGGGAACACCAACCAGGATGCTGGGTGATGTGGGAAATAAAGGCAGAAGAAAATGCACATAAAATTAATAGGTCCTTATAACCTGCAGCCTATTGACAAATACTTGAGGCAGGCAGAGAATAGCATTCCTCCAGGAAGCTCCTGTCTTAATGTTAATGCCTTGCTAAAGGGAAAAACAACCTTGGTTTGACAACAGCAAGGCCTCTGGGATCCTGTAAGTCTTCTCTAGCAAATGAAAATCCTTTTGAAACTTCCCTTTTCTTTACTCTCCCCAATGCCAAGGTATATAATCAGTTGGTCCTCACAATCTGGGGTAGCAGCTCTTTCTGTCCATGGGTCCTGTTCCAGTGCTTTAATAAAACCACCATTTTGCACCAAAGACGTCTCAAGAATTCTTTTTGGCCATCGGCTCTAGACCCCACCAACATTCCAAAACTACATCACTGGGGAACAGGATGTCCTCCACTTTTCCTGTGGGTTAGAATGAATTCCCTTCATACTTCTCATTATATACTATTGGTGTCCAATCCTCACTGAGCATCAGAATCATCCTGAGGCACTTTTTTAACATACAGATTCTCTGGGTACCTGGGTGGCTCAGTCCATTAAGCATCTGCTTTTTGATCATGATCTTGGGGGTCCTGGGATTGGGCCGTTTGTCAAGGAGTCTGCTTCTCCCTCTTCCTCTGCCCCTCCCCTCACCTTGTGCTCGCTCACTCACTCTGTCTCAAATAAATAAATAAAATATTTTTAAAAATAAAATAAAATATAGATTCTCAGACTCTATATATTCAAAATTCTGGTTCAGTAGATCTGTTTAAGCCTAAATTTCAATATTTTTAAAAAGTTGCTCTGTTGATTATGGCAGCTGAATCCTGGTTCTACTTTTACAAAGACCTGCCATAGAGCAAGTCAATATTTTTTAATGTTCCTCAAGTGCAAATTATCTTGTTAGACCCAGGGAGGTACACTATTGGTCGCGTGGCTACAGGCTACTATACTCTATATATCACTACTATCGTCTTTTCCACCAACTCAGTAACACTGGGCTCACGTCACCTTCTTGCTTTGCTTTTTTTTTTTTTTTTCTAATTAATTACTACATTTGTCATCTGTCTAGTACACCCTTGGGACTTCCTCTACCTGTATTGTCTAAGAAGGCTTATTCAAAGTAAATGGAGGTGGTGGAATGCAGACAATAAATAGAAAAAGAAAAAAAAAGGACTTCTCATCAATTCAATAGCGTTATGGCTTCTAGCATGGGGTCATTGTTTTATATCAGTCCAACAAAATTCAAGAGATAACACCTATCCAACGCCCTAGGGATACTCTTGCTGACCTAGATGAAGGGTAAAGCTGCTCTGGAGGGCACCCCCACACATCCTCCATTGAAGCCTAGAGCTATAGTTCATTTTATTCCAGAGATTTGCAAGGGGCAGTGCTTTGCAAGGCGTCCACCTGGGGCACCCAGTGAGGGGGCGTGGTCTATAAAGAATTTAAAACAATAATACAAATGATTAGAAGGCAGTTTGTCTTTTATTATTACCACCAGCTGGTGATTCTAAACAAAGCTGGTGATAAAACACTCCTCCCTGAAAAAGTCTTTTTGGAATCTAAGTCCTACAAAAATAATGGTTCTCCAAATGTGGTCTTGGGTCACCTGCATCAGAATCATCTGGGAACTTCATAGGAAATTCCTGGGGCCCACATCAGACCAATGAAATCACTTGGAAGCAATATTTGCTCACCCACATTTTTAATGAAGCTGTGTATTTGCATAATTGAAAGATCACCTTGTGATTCTTCAGATGGCTTGGGGATTCTGCCCTAGACACAAGAGAGGCAAATGTTTTAGGTATTTCCACTTACCAGGTATCCCATTAATCTCAATCTACCAGGTACTATATTGTATAAATAATACATGCATGATGTGGGTCGAATTGAATTTATGTTCTCTAAAAGGATATGTTCAAGTTCTAACCCCCAGTCTCTGTGAATGTGACCTTACTTGGAAATAGGGCCTTTGCACATGTTACCAAGTTAAGATGAGATCATACTGGATTAGGGTGGGTCCTAACCAATTACTGGTGTCCTTAGAAGAAGAAAAATTGAACACAGACACAGGGGAGAAGGTGAGGAAGAACAGAATATGTCACCCAACAATGCCTCATTAGCATAGGGATTATCTTGAGCAGGTTACTTTTAAGAAACAGAGACACAGGAAAAGCTCTGAAACCCAAGTGGAAGTTACTCTTTTCCAGGGGAAATTTACATTTATGAGGGAAATCTCCATTTGCACATGTGTATGGGTGTCTTCCTCTCTGTACTAAGAAGAGGAGGATGACCAAATCTCTAGAAACTCATCAGTGGATAAGGTAAGAACTTAAATCTGCACAAGCATGAGACGGGGAAACTGAAGGACTCCATAAAAATCTGCTTTTTGCTCCTTTTCTGGCTTCCATTCTTGCTAGGACCTGCATCCCCACCCCACTTCACACATGCCTTGTAATGGAAATAGCATATGCCCTCCTTGTAAGGGACAAGGAGTTAATGATTTCTCTAGAATAGAGAACATCTAAGGAAGGCCTGGGTGAGAATGACCTGGGGAAGCTATCATATGTGTATTCCAGACTAATGGCACTAGACATCTTGATGCCAAGGCCCACTGGCTCCAAGGAATAACACCTGGGCTCTCCTTTGTTCTAACCACTTCCTGAATGCCTGAGGGGATGTGTATAACAAACCACCATCCTCAATAAAAACCCCCAGGCCCCAAACAAAGATGAGACTCATGGCTCCTTTCCTTTCTGAGTCTCCCAGATGCTCCATCTGTATCTGTTCTCTACTATCTTCAATAAACCCTGCTTTCACCTCCTGCTGGCTCACATTTGATTTCCAGCCTGAATGAAGCCAAGGACCCTCTTGGCTGGTCCTGCGGGACCCCCTTCTGGGTCCTCAGACCCTGCTGCCTGCACCAAAACCATACCCTTGTTTACTGCGCTTTTCCTGGTAACCTCCCATAACTAGCCTCACTCCCACCCTAAACATTTTTTGTCTTTAGTTAGGTATAGTATTTAAGGAGGTGGCTTGGACTATTTCTGGGATTTACTCAGTTTTCCTGAGTCTCTCCCATGTATACATGTTATTAAACTTCTGTTTGTTCTTCTGTTAATTGTCTTTTATTACAGATGTGTTTCTAGCCAAGAACCTATAAGGGTAGACGGAAAATTATTTTTCCTCCCTGACAAAGGCCATGTGCAGATGGAAGCACAGTTTGAGGTGATGCAGCTGCAAGTCAAAAAATGCCATGGATTGCTGACAACAACCAGAAACAAAGAGAAAGGCAAGGAAGGATCCCCCTCTAGAGCCTTCAGAAAGAGGATGGCCCTGCCAACACCTTGATTTCAGACTTCAAACCTCCAGAATGGGAAAAGAATAAATCTGTATTGTTTTAAACCACCCAGTTTGTAGTAATTTGTTACAGCAGGCCTAGAAAATGAATACTCATGTTAAATAAGAACTTTCAAAAGCCAGCAATAAATAATCTGTACTAAATGAATGATAAGAACACTACTGTGTTATGATACCTTGGGGGGCGTCTAATCATGTTCCTGAGGTCATACATACCAATTTGCTTCTAAACCAAAGACTCCAGCAGTATCTCTATTAGGCCGTAAAACAAATCCAGTAAAAAGCAGCAGAATGTGCCACCCCCATATATGCCTCTTTGGCATAGAGATTATTTTGAGCTGATTATTTTGAGAAATTGCAGGCATGGTAGCTCTGAAAACAGAGTAGAAGTCACCCTTTTGTAAGGGAATTTACATTTATAAAGGAAATCTCCATTTGTGTTTCCATGGGTGTCTCCTTCCCTGTAGCAGGAAGAAAAGAATGACTAAATCATAAGAAATTCATCAATGTAGAAGGTACTTAAAATCTGCAGGACAAACCTTACCCTTGTTTACTATGCTTTTCCTGTTAACCTCCTATTACTGGCCTCCTCAGCCCACACATACATCTTTCTTTTGTCTTTAGCTAAAGAACCTATTTAAGGTGGTAGTCTGGGCCATCTTGGGGAGTTACTCAGTTTCCCTGGATATCTCCAATGTACACATGAGATATACAAACTAATAAAGCCGTGTGTTTGTTTTCTCTTGTTAATCTGTCTTTTCTTACAGGAGTCTCTCATCCAAGGACTCAGAAGCATACAGGGAAAATTTTTTTCTTCCCCTACACCAAGAAATGGTATATTTCATGTCACTTCTCCATAGAGAGTAATTTTTTTTTTTTTTAAGAGGGAAGGAGGCAGGGTAGGAGGAAGGGAGAGAGAGAGAGACAATCTTAAGCAGGCTCCACATTCAGCATGCAGCCTGATGTGGGACTTGATCTCAGAACTCTGAGATCATGACCTGAGCCAAAATTAAAAGTTGGAGGCTTAACCAACTGAGCCACCTAGGTCCCCCTCCATAAAGATTATCTTTGTGATGAAGTTGATTATGGGGCTAATCCCCCCCACAGCAGCCTAATGATGATAATTTTTCAGCCTAGCCATTACTCTCAAAAGAAAAATTTTAGAAATCTGTTAACTAGGATGCAATAGGAAGTTACTTAAATCAGAGGGCTGAAAGCTAATCAGTAGAAGGGAGGAGAGGGACAGGGCAAAAGAAGGGAAGGAATGTAGTTGTTTTTTACAGTTCCAGTGAAAGAGATGCCCAGTTTGGTGTTTCACCTAATAGCCCCTTACAGGAGCCAGTTTGAGGCACAGTGAAGCTGAGAACCTGTGTAAAAGTCCCCTGAGTTGTCCTGAAGTTACCTTTACCTCATTATAATATTAAGATCTCCTCCTACAGGTGGGGTTTTCCATTTTTTTGAATGTATGCATTAGCATGTTGACATGCGAGGTATGCACAACTGAACCAAGATGACTAAGTAATAGAATATGCATAAGTCCCTTAATATATATGCAAGCTCCCTGCCTCCACCCTGTAATACACTGAAGAAAAGCTTCCTGTACTAACCCCATGGAGAGACAGTGCCTTGAGAGCTATCTCCCCATCTCCTTACTTGCTTCAAGTAATAAAAACTATTTGCTCAACTAAAAGGACTTGGGCTGATTTATTGACTGATGCACCCCAAGAAGTGAACCCTTTGCATTTGGTGAAAAACCCATTTTCTGATATACATTAAAAGAACAAATATTCAGATCTCTATACACTATTATAATATTAACTCCAGGATATATGTTGTATAATCTACAACAACAACAACAAAACACAAAACAATTATTTATCATTTCTCATGACTCTGTGGGACAGGGATTTGGGCAGGGCTCAGCCTGCGTAGTTCTTCTGTTCTGTTAAAAGATAAACCAAGGCATATTAAAATTTTTACGAGTTTGAGCAAAAACTGATTCAAAGTATGCAGCATCCAATCTAGTGGATAGAAGGGAGCTCCAAGGAGCTATACAAAATAAAGCCTTTTATAGGTAGAAGAGAGGAGGAACAAGGAAGTCATAGTAGGCAATAAAGCAGATTGGTTACTGCAAGGCTATTTTCCTTTAGGGGATGGCAGGGGTCTACCAGGCAGATTACCTGACTAGTGCTGATCAGGTGATTCCTGAATGTCTGGCTTCAGCTTCCATTTCTTTCTTTTTTATTGTTGCTGTTTCAAGTTTTTATTTAAATTCTTAAATTAGTTAGTTAATTAACATAAGATTCCATTTCTGAGAGAACCAAAAGCTAAGTCTTGATTTGGTAACATAAAGCCTAGAATAAGCAACTTGATTTGGGCCTATTATCTTGTTTTTAACAGTTCCATGTGGGTTCCTGACTCAACTATATTCATCTATAGTTGAGCTGGATCCAAAGGTCAATAAATAATTATTATTTAATATATATAATTATCATATATTATATATAATTACATGTTTTTTAAATGATGAGATAAAATGCTTTTTAAATGGCTAGTCATAGGAAGAGGGAGAGAACATGGTAGAGAGGACAGCAATAGAAGACTTCTACAAATATATCTTATTTTGTGTGTTTGGCTTAAGAACTACCTAAATATTTTACAACAAAATTAAAACAAAAGTAAATAATAAAAGCAACCTCTGAATTTAAAAGTAATAGTAAACAAATGAACCTACCTACATTGTAGGTATTATAGTTGGTAGAATAATCAGAGAGAGAAATTACAACAAAGGATTTTAACACACAATAATTATATATCCTTTTTTTAAAAGATTTATTTATTTATTTTAGAGGGAGGAGGGACAGAGGGAGAAAGAGAATTCTCAAGCAGACTCCCCATTGAGCACAGAGTCCAACACGGGGCTCAATCCCAGAACCCTGAGATCATGACCTGAGCCAAAATCAAGAGTGGGATGCACAACTGAGGCACCCAGGCACCCCAATAATTGTATATTCTTAAGAAGGTACATTAGAGATACATTCTAAGGACAAGAAGAGCTGAGGGGGGAAAAACCAACCATTTTCAGTAATCTTATTGGAGGTGATAAGCGTCAGAATTCCTTTCTGAGATGACTGTGTGCATTGCATGGTAAAAAATAAAACGTCTAATTAGGCTGGTGTCATGGAGAACTGAAATCTGTGTGTGTGCCATGACCAGGAGATACAGGTATACATCTGATGAAGTTACATAAAAACCAAATTATAACTTAGAATTGATAGTAAAAGTATAAATTCATGATGTATTTTATCTTAACAACAACAAAAAACAAACATATTCCCTAACTCTAGCCACTGAAAAGGTAAAGAACCAATGACCAACCTGGTAGCAATGAGCACCCTAGTGTCCAGATTGTTATCTCTAAATATCATTTTTCTCTTAAAGCAAGAGAAACTCTTGGAAAAATGATTAATCCTCAGTCTAGAGCAAGAAATGTTAAAACAAACAAACAAACAATGGAACATAATTATTCAAAATAGGAAGGAAGCTATTGACCACCACCAGGGTTGTGTCAAAAGTACCCAGGCATTGGGATGCCTGGGTGGCTCAGTCGATTGAGCATCTGCCTTTGGCTCAGGTCATGATTCCAGGGCCCTGGGATCAAGCCCTGGGTTGGGCTTCTTGCTTAGCAGGCAGTCTGCTTCTCCCTCTCCCTCTGACCCTCCCTCTGCTCATGCTTTCGCACACTCTCTCTCCTAAATGAATAAACAAAAATCTTTTTAAAAAAGTACTCCGGCATCAACTTAAATAAACTCTGCTGGTCTGAAATAGATCTGAGCATCAATGAGCATAATGATTCAATGGCCTGAAGTACTTTAATACGCTTAAAACCATGAATTGATAATTATGCTAAAACTAAACTAATTGGTCACCTTTGGAAATACCAGGGAAACATCATTATTTTGAAATCTGATAAATAAAGGGAAAGAATCAAGCCTCTCCTGCTCCTCCTATCATCTGTATTACAGGATAACCAAATAAATAGTTGATGAAGGTAAGTTTCTTATTGCAGAAGTATTCCAAAAAGTAAATGAAAAAGTAATAATAGAATTAGAGTATCACCATTTTGTAACCCCCAATGAATGTCACAAAACGAGAGACAGACACTAAGACATTATTTGCCTCATGATGGAAAAACACGCTACCTATGAAGTAGTGTTGAAAAAATTTTTAACGTGAAATAAGCTTCTAAATCTAACTGCTAATTTATAGGAAATACAGCAAAAAAAGGAATATTTTAAACTTAATATAGGGATACAATCCACAAAATCCAAACTACGGAAGCTATAAAATAAGCAACAACAAAAAAAGAGACAGATGTAGGAGGAACCTTTAGTTGAAAAGAGACTTTGAAAACCTATCAACCAATGGCAAACTATGGACCTTACTTGGATTACAATTCAAAAAAAAAAAAACTATTAAATTTTTTAAAATAGAGTAATCAGTTTGATGTGATGATATTGGTGAATTTTTGTAAATTTGTTTATATGTAATGATAAGGTATTGTGGGTATGTTAAAAAGGAGAGAGTCCTTATTTTCTGGAGATACAAACTGAACTATTTACAGATGTTCCAGACTTTAAAATAATCTCAATGAGCAGAGAGTTGAAGGAATTTGGACAAAAAGAGCTTGCCCGTGTATTAATAATTTTTGAAGCTATGTAATGAATACATAGGGCTTATTATACTATTTGCTCTACTTTTATATATGTTTGAAATTTTCTACAATAAAAAATTTTAAAACATCAATATTTATTAAGGAGTTAGATGAAAACCAATTGGTAGAATGACAGAATTCTATAAGCTCCTCTTTTTACTATAATCTTTTCCCTAAAGGATTAGCTTTTTGGTGAGTAGGTCTCACGCATCTTGGTATACTTGGGTCTTAACACAGTGACTGGCATAGAGTAGTCACTCATAAATGTTTACTGAATGGTAATAATCATTTCTAGCACCAGCATCAACACTCTTATTACTCTGGTCAAATTTGTTTAGTCACCTACAAGTTTAGAACGCTGCTGATTGTATTCAGAAGTGTTAGCCATGTAACAGGCCCTAGCAATCTTCCTGTAAGACTGGGTACACTTCACATTACATGTCACACCATCTAGATATTCCTGTACCCAAGTCCCCATAGTAGCACTTGTACCAAATTGCAGCCATGAACAGCCTTTTCTGCTCAAGTGTCCTATCTTGCACGTACCTCCCAGAAACAACCAAAATCTTGGCATTCTTCTTTTTGCTGAAATTTTGAGCCTTTAGCCAAATGATAAGCTTCTGGAAGTTTTGTTCCTAACTCACTGAATTTGAGCACTTGCCTAGTATACAGTGGTTAGGGACAGGTAAGAGGAAATCCAGCCAGAACCTGAAGAAAAAACTATATGGACAATAGAACCTAAATATAAAATGATAAGCTATGTATGTGTTTTTAGAATTTTAAAAGGAAGCTTTGATGTCACTATTAAACTCAGGCACACTTGTCAAAATTCCTTAGTCTACTATGATGCGTGTGTGCACTGGGATGCTGACAATCTAAATTTAGAAAAAGAAAATTGGCATATGGGAGGAATGATCTGCATTTCCACCCATCTGAAGGTAAATCTTACAAACAATAAATGGTTTACAGGGGGTGAAATAGAGACATTATAAAGGTAGCCACCTGTGTTTCTGAAAGGCCTTGACAGCAGCAACAGATGGGACTGCAGAATGCAATTGGACATTTAACTGATCTGGTGACTTGGATATTAAAAATATTGGAAGGCCAACCACTATGAAAAATATCTTGGCTTCCTCTTTCCAAGATACTCTTGGCCACTGAATTGATGTTCCTGTGGAAGACATCTGCTTGTAGGTGATGACTTAGAAATGGAATCAATATATGGCATAAATCTTCTGCCCCCAATTCCCTACTCTGCCAGCCATTACTAGTACACGTGGGTGTTGATTTGGTAGCTGTCCCAGATTTTCAGAACAACAGAGATGGCTTCCAGCTAAAAATGGTGACTTCAGGATACATTTAACTACCCTTTATTCCATCCAAGCTTTCTTTTGAAATAGTCTATAGATATTATAAACAAGAAACATAGCAATGCCGGTAACTAGAAATGAAGGCATCTTTGTTAAATATCATAAAGATGAGACCATGAAGAAAAGGCCTATCACTCCATGTTTCTTTGAAGTCTGGAAATTAAATGAAAAGAGACCTCAGCAAAATCTGACCATAACCTTCATTGCAGTAGCAAGGGCTAGAGGTAATTGTAAGCCATTGGTGACTTTGTAAGGGGCACATTTAAGTCAGCCCCCACCTCAAGGGAATGCACTGCATGCCAGAGCCACAAAGAGTGGGAATCTTGGGGTCCTTCCAAGTATCTGATACTGAACATGGACTGCCATGTTAGAAAAAGCACAAAGAGATTGCCATTGCTCTCTCTATGTATAAAGGCAACTCTGCTAGCAAAAGAATGGGCTGCAGTCCCAGCTAAGCACAGGTTTACTTGGTCTGAAACTTCAAATACCCATGATCTCTAAAAGAACTGAAACACCAACACTGGACCAACTCAGATCTCCTTCTCCTTATTTAGTGAATAAGGGAAAACAGGAAAAGAGAACAAGTCAAAAAAGGCACCAATCTGAGTGATATTCTGAGTAATGAGATTAAATTTTCATATGAAACTTTGGAAATTCTCTGATTAGTTGCAGAGGATTTTGCCTACTGCAGACCAGAGTAAGCAGTGACTGAACAGGAAAAGCTGACATTGAAAAAGACTGGAAAAAATAGAAAACCTGACTGTCAAGTTTCAAGCAAATCAGTGAATTAGGACCCAGACCCCAAGCAATCTTTCCAGAAGTTGGAAAAAAAATGATAAAAGAAATAAAAAGGGTAAAAGAAAAGATAAGAATTGTGGAGAATAAATCCAGGAGATCTAATATGTATATAATAAAAGTGACAAACTCAGTTTAAAAGATAGAAATGTAACATTAATATACTGGAGAATCTGAAAATATTTGATAAATTAACCTGGGGCTAGGTTATAAAAAGACAGACTAACTACTACAAACTACTACAAAGACTAAAAAAGAAAATATTTTTAAAAAGTAAAATACACAAAATTACCAGATTTGCAAAATTTATATGCAAAATTTATCAGATTTGATATAGGTTGTAATTTGAAAACCCTTTGTTGAATTCTGGTGATATATCTGAAATTCACAGAGGAAAACATGATTATAAATATACATATAAAATAAATATAAATTATAAAAATTTACTTCAAAGATGGGATAAACTTGAGTATTTAATTTTTACAAAAGAAATGTAAAAACAGGGGTGCCTGGGTGGCTCAGTCGTTAAGCATCTGCCTTCGGCCCAGGTCATGATCCTGGCATTCTGGAATCAAGCCCCACATCGGGCTCCCTGCTCACTGGAAAGCCTGCTTCTCCCTCTCCCACTCCCCCTGCTTGTGTTCCCTCTCTCACTGCCTCTCTCTCTGTCAAATAAATACATAAAATCTTAAAAAAAAAAAAAAAAAAGAGCTTCAGGGCATCTGGGCTCAAAAAAAGAAAAGAAACCTAAAAACAAGTAAGGCAACTTGCCCAAAGTTATACATCTTGTAAGAGGCAGAGCATGAATTCGAAATTTCACAGCATCTTAAAAAAAACATGTAAAGCTTCCCAATTTATATTAAGAGCTCCCATAATGTTGCTAGCAAACCTGACTGAAATAGCAAACACACACACACATACCATGTAGATTATTTCCTTTAAATAGATGGAAAAAGCAAAAATAAAATACCAGAAAATCAAAAGCATACTAAAAATAAAATAATATGATTTAACAGTGTTTATTTCAGTAATGCAAGGATTATTCACTTAGAAAATATATAGTATTGTATTAATATATCAAAGAAAAAATCGTATGATAACTTTGATAGATTTGATATATCAATCAAAGGTATTTTATATAAATCAACCTCATTTTCTGATAAAAACTCTTAGCTTAGAGTTAGACTCTAAGACATTTTCTTAATACAATTAAGATTTTTTTTTTTCTCAAAAAAGCAGCCAGGACCATAGTTAAGCAAAACATATATGTACTTCCATTGAAGTATGGAATATTTAATATTGTCCTCAATAAGCAGTAAGACAAAAAAAAAAAAGAGAGAGAGAGAGAGAGAGAAAAGAAAAGAAATGTGTTCCGGGGCACCTGGGTGGCACAGCGGTTGAGCGTCTGCCTTCGGCTCAGGGCGTGATCCTGGATCCCTGGGATCGAGCCCCACATCAGGCTCCTCTGCTATGAGCCTGCTTCTTCCTCTCCCACTCCCCCTGCTTGTGTTCCCTCTCTTGCTGGCTGTCTCTAACTCTGTCAAATAAATAAATAAAATCTTAAAAAAAAAAAAAAGAAAGAAAAGAAATGTGTTCCAAAGGGATCATATATTCACAACTATTAAACCTGTACATTTTAATCCTCCCCACCTCCCGCCTTAGCTCATGTTTCTTAGAGTCTTTCACCCTTGTGAGACAAAATTCAGGGCAGAAGACAGCTGCTAAATGAGTTTTGCTAAATTCCTGGGGCTCCCAATAAACATGTCAAGAATTAATTCCCATGAATAAGAGCATAGAGTCCCTCCCATAGACTACAGAAGATACTAATGATACCATTATGGCTTAACAATGGATCTTAAATCGGGTTAAGGATAATTGACAAAAGGGAAGAAAAAGTCCACATACTTTTTTTCTTCCTGGGTTTAGGTTGGAAGATGTAGAAGAAAGAGAGAAGAGCAAGATGTGGTCAGGTGGTGCTCAGGAGTTCACCTCTCCACACTTTGTCCATTTAAAGGGATGGAGTGATGTGAACAGAGGCAACCATGAGGAGCAAGGAGCTTGTTCCCTATCACCCTACTTGGGATTCGAAGAAGCAGCTGTGCAGAAGGATGTATACCAACATCTGGCTGTCAGGTAAAACGGATTGATACAGAGCTTCTACGGTGTTTTATCAAATCTAAGTCACTTTCAAACCTAAGTAAGATGCTATTCAACCACAAGATACTTGAAAGATATAATCCAATTTCACAGATAACAGAACGTGAAAAAAAATCACGCACAAATTAGAATCAACAAAATATGAGCCTACCCCTAGGCTGTCATGTCTGGACATGTCTTAATCTCAGCAGCCTCTGCGCCTAAACCAGCACTTGGCATATAGTAGGTACTCAATAAGTGTTGAAGAAAAGGGGAGGGAGGAAGAAAGGGAGGGGGGAAGGAGGGAGGGAGGGAGGAAGGAAGGAGGGGTGGAAAGGAAGGAGGGAGGGAGGGAGGGAGACTTGACTTGTCCAGCATCGGAATACAGTCCTCAGAAATATACATTACCACCTTTCCTCTCTTTTTTTTAAATTCCAAATACTGTTTCATAGTCTCAAACACTTCTGCTCTTACCAGTTCAGACATAACACAAGTTCTTCCTCCAGGGCATCTTGCCCCATTGTCTTAAGTCATCTGAGATCCCACATCTATTCTCCTTACTTCCAATTTGGCCCTTTCTCCTGTCCAAAGCATGCCTCAAAACTTTTTTTTGCCTACACTATTCTAGAGGCCAATTATGAAAAAACAGAAGAAAACCTGACCTCAGGGAAGTCGTCTAAGAATAGACTGCACTTGGGCTGAGGCTTGAAGCATAAGGAGAATATACCAGCCAGTAACGTAGGTGAAGGCATAGCAGTCCCGCACGTGAACTCAGCATGCTATGTCAAGGACTCAGAACGCTAAAAACCTTTGATTGTCCAAAATCTACCTTTGCATATTTTTACATTATAATTTATGTTTCATGTCCATGAATGCACAATGTGTTTTCTTCTGATGGTTGGCAATAATTAAGCAAGATTTCTGAAATCAAGGTCTAGGTGATTGAAAAGGGGTATTTTTGACAGGTGATTCTCAAGTTATTTATAGCGGCAGCTGACTTGACCAACAGACGTACAAATATTCCCACTCCTGGAAAATGCCACAGTCTGTTTTTCCTCCTACTTTGCTGGCTTCTCCTTGGTTCCTTTAACTTGCAACATGTCCTCTTCCAGATTACTGAAATTTGAAGAAACCCGAGAATTCTTTCCCTAGCTCTCTTTTTTTCTTTATGGTTGATTTTTTATTTAACTTAAAAATTTTGAAAAACTGGATAAATTCAGAAGAATACATATAACATGTTTGCACGTTATGAAGCATAATAGTAAAATCAACAAGGACCAGCACTATGGTGGGGCAAGTGAGGCATTCTTTTGGGTGCAAAATTTAAGGGGCACCAAAAAACCCCTAATACTCAGGATAAATAATATATTGATGCAATATTTTAAAAATCAAAATTAATGTGAAAGAAATCCATGGCAACCCAAATATGACAATTTTAGATAAAGACATGATTTGACCCTGTACAACACTGCCTCAGTGGGCTCACCGTAATCCCAGCCTTGGTTCCAATACACTTTTATTTTTAAAAACAGGTGGCTAGCCTGAGGGCTGTGGTTTGCCACTTTTCCTTTTAATATAGCATTAAAATGTTATTTACATTGATTACTGAGTTTTGGGGTACCCCTTAGATTTGTGCCTTTCATGGTCCTGCCCATTGCCCAACTAATGAAATGGAAAATGTCCTTCAGTTTTGCTTGTTTGTAGACGTTGTAAAACTAAAATGTAAACTTTATAAAACTTGAATTCATTAACCTAAGCCATGCTTTTTTCTTCACTTAATATTATGTCTCAGAGAGCCCTCCATGCTTATAAATTAGTCATATTTATGGTTTTCCAGCATTCAATCCTTTGGTTACATCTTTATTTGTCCATGTTCCTACTAACAGATGTGTGGGTTGTTTCTACTTACTTGTTATTATAAACTTTGCTTCTGTGATCATTCCTGTACATGTCTGCTATCCACAGTCTGGGCCCCAGAGTCTACTCCTGGGAAGAGAATTGCTAAGTCACAATGCTGCAGGTTTGCAGAACTCTGCAAGTTCTGGTAGCAGAGTCGAAGAATGAATCTTGCAGACACAAAAGGGTGAAGTGATAGTTTATTAAGTGAAAGTAAGAACAGAAAGAAAGCTTTCTAGAATGAGAGAGGTCCCTGGTCACCAAATGATGTTGTTTTGGAATGTTGGTGAGGTCCGGGGTCAACGGCCGAGAAAGAATTCTTGCGACGTCTTTGGTGATTTTATTAAGGCACGGGGACAGGACCAACGGGCAGAAAGAGCTGCACTGAGGTCATGAGGGGTAGCCCATTATATACTTTGAAGTTGGGAGAGGGTTAGGGATAGTGTAAGTCTCTAAGGAATTTTGGAAGCAAGGTTTCCAGGACCTTGAGGGGGCTGGCTATTGTTAGGAAAAGTCCATATATTACTGTCTAGTAAAACCTTAGTCATGAGTCCCTTCAGATGTATATCAATGTATCATATGTTTGGGGGACGAATGTCAACATGTGTCTTGGGGTTTAGAGATAAAGGAAGCTTCCAAAGGAATTTCTATATGTTAAAGTAGACTTATAGGATCCTGGGGGTCGGCCTAAGATTGCCTTTTGCCCTTAGCAAAGTGTCAACATCCGGGCAGCTGGGTCCCCAGAGGAATGTCACTCTGTTTCAAGGACTTGTCAATGGGCTGTATTAAGGAAACGTAATAATTTTTCTTCTGTCTTTGTTTCCCACATCAACAGGGCGTATGTCAGTTGATATTTACTAGATAATGCCATATTATGATCCAAAATGCTTGTACCAACATCCAACTCCACCAACAAGAGTTTCTATTATTCCTCAGACTCAACAGAATAGAAGAACTTTTTACAACTTTTTAATCTTTTGCTAATCTAGAAGGTGTAAGTGATACCCCATTGGTGTTTTAACTTGTATTTCCATGATCAATAAGATTGAGCATGTTTTCATATACTCATTAAAGATTCATAGTTCCTCTTTCAGAATGCCTGCTCAATTTTGCCCACCTCTATATTAGAATAGAATCTAGTAGATATAATAATATATAGCAATAGAATACAATATATATGTGTATATATATGTTTTCTTGGTCCTTTAATTTTTTCAGAAATTCTGTATATACTCCAGCCATCAATCTTTTGTTTCATGAGTTCCAATGTCTTCTCTAAGTTTTCAACTTGTCTTTTTACTCTCTTTATAATAGCTTTTCACTTGCAAAAATTCTTAATTTTAATGTAGTCAAATGCATCAGTTTTATCTTTTATTATTAGTATATTTTGTTTCTTGTTTAAGAAATCATTTTCTGGGGGCGCCTGGGTGGCTCAGTCCATTAAGCATCTGCCTTCAGCTCAGGTCATGATCTCGGGGTCCTGGGATCAAGCCCCACATCAGGCTCCCTGCTCAGTGGGGAGTCTGCTTCTCCATCTCCCTCTGCAGCTCCCCCTGCTTGTGCTCTCTCTCTGTCACTCTCTTTCTCTTAAATAAATAAAAAAAATAATCTCAAAAAAAAAAAAGTCATTTCCTGCTCTGTCATAATTTTCTTTATTTTCTTCAAATAGTGTTACAGTTTTGGCTTTCACATGTAGGCCTGGAATTGATATTTTGGATATCATGTGAGGTAGGGATCCGATTTCAGTTTTTTCAACATGGGTAACTTATTGCTCCAGGAGCATTTCCTAAAAAGACATTCTTTCCCCACCAATCTACAATGCCACATCTTCCATATATCAGGTTTGATATATGTTATAGGTTAATTTCAGTTTCATTGGTTAGTTTAATCTTTGTGTCAATGCCACATAGTCTTATTTAAGATAGTTTTCAAATAAATCTTGATATCTGGTTGGTCATATCTCATCTTCTTACCTACTTCTTGTTAAAGAGTATGCTGGCTATTCGTCCCTTTTAGGACCAACTTGTCAGATTCCCCTGAAAAACTCTTTGGGGATATAATTAGTATATATTGAATCAATCTGGCAAGATCAATTCGACATTATAACATTTGTCTTCACTAGTATGAACATGGTACATCCCTCCATGTATTTAATTCTTTACTATAATGGGATGAATGATGGCCCCTAAAGGATATGTTCATAACCCCTGGAACCTATGAATATGCCCTTATTTGGAAAAAGGGGTTTTGCAGATGTAATTAAGGATCTCGAGATGCTTTCCCCCGGGGCCGTCAATCTAATGGCAAGTGTCATAAGACACCGAAGAGAAGGCCATGTGAAGGTAGGGGCAGAAATTGGTGTTACGCAGCCACAAGCCAAGGAACACCTAAAGCTATCAGAAGCTTGAAGAGATAAGGTAGGATCACCCTTTAGAAACTACAGAGGGAGTGAGGCCCTGCCAGCATCTTGGTTTTACATTTCTGCCCTACAGAACTGTGAGAGAATAAATTTCTGTTGTTCTGAGCCACCAACTTTGTGGGAATTCATTATGGCAGTCATGGGAAACTAATGTAATTTTAATAAAGTTATAATTTCTTCACAATGATCTTCCTTGTTGTATTTATTCCCAAATTTCTTATTTTTATTGCTATTATAAATGGCATCTCTTAGAATTTATGTTTGTTTGTGGCTTACTGATGGTATTCAGGAAGGCAATTAATTTTTGGATGTTGATTTTGTTTCCAAAAACTTTGTTAAAATCTTTCTTTTTAATAAACATGTGTCAACATTTTTCTGTAAACTTGTACGCAAGCAGGAAAAATTTGTTCTTTGTAGGTCAATTAAAATATTTATTCCTGGTAGGGAAATTTTCTAGGAAAAAAAAAAAGAAAGGATTCGACACAGAAAGAAAGAACAGTCTGGTTGGAGGTCACTGGCAGTCATCTGAGAGTCAACTGCATGAGTCACTAGTTACCCAGGGCAAGTCTTCATTCTATTAAAATTGATCAGAAATGGACATAAGAACTTATTAGAAATGTTAACTCTTCCAAGAAGGAGGGTGTGAATTACAGCCTGCAAAGCACTGTGGCCCAGATCATTTTTCTTTTATGATGGCATCACCAAGCAGAACTGCCAGCTTCTACTCTCCCTCATCTCCAACTTGTTCTTAACCTGTAGCCTTAATTTTAAAGCACAATTCTAAATCTAATCATGCTACTCCTAAGTGTGAGTAAAAACCTCAGTGTTTTAGAAAGAAGCCAGAATCCTTAAATGGCCCATAAGGCCCTGTAGGGCTTAGCCCCTCTCTGTAAGTCTCACCTCTCATCACTCTTGCCCTAGTGCTCTGGGCTGCAACCACACTGGCTTTCTCTTAGCTTTTGAGAATCCAAGTGCTCCTTTGCCTGTCAAGTACTCCTTTTTTTTTTTTTTTAAGAGTTTTTATTCATTTATTTGAGAGAGAGAGCGCGCGGGCGCACACGCACATGAATGGGGGAGGGGCTGAGGGAGAGGGAGAGGGAGAAGCAGACTCCCCGCTGAGCAGGGAGCCCAATGTCGGACTCAATCCCAGAACCCTGGGTTCATGACCTGAGCCGAAGGCAGATGCTTAACCAACTGAGCCACCCAGGCGCCCAACTTGTCAAGTACTTCTATAAACGATTTCCTCTACCTGAAATCCTCTTTCACCCACCTCTCTCCTGGCCAGCTTCTCCCATCTCTCATAGCTCAGCTAAAGTCATTTCCTCAGAGTCATCCCTGATCCTTCCATATAAATAATAAATTAGAATTCCCCCCACCCCTTCCTTATTGTTCCTGTTAACTCTCAGTATCTCTCCCCGTCAGCACTCATGGATTTTTTTTCTACTAATTTCTTAAACTCACTTTTAAATTTATATTCACTGAAATTCATAAATATACAGTCTTGTAATCACTACTACAAATAAGATACAGAACAATTTGATTACCACAAAAATTTCCTCATGCTATCTTTTTGTATCTTCAGTCTTTCCCCTTCCACTGAAACCCCAGCAATCACTGTAGTTTTGCCTTTACCAGAATGTCATTTAAATGTCATTTAAAAACAGTATGGTACTGGAATAAAAACAGACACATAGATCAGTGGGACAGACTAGAAGGCCCAGAAATAAACCCACACATATATGGTCAATTAATTTACAATAAAGGAGTCAAGAGTATACAATGGGAGTGGATAGTCTCTTCAAAATTAGACAGTCACACACACACAAAAATGAAACTAGACCACTATCTTATACTATACACAAAAATTACCTCAAACTGAACTAAGGACTTGAATGTAAGACCTAAAGCCGTAAAACTCCTAGAAAAAAAACATAGATGATAAACTCCTTGACACAGATCTTGGTGATGATTTTTAAAATCTGACAGCAAAAGCAAAACCAACAACAGCAAAAATAAACAAGCAGGGCGAAATCAAACTAAAAAGCTTCTGCACAGCAAAGGAAACAACCAACAAAATAAAAAGCCAACCTACTGAATAGATAAAATATTTGTAAACCAGTTATCTGTTACAGGGTTAATTTTCAAAACATAAAGAACTCATACAACTCAATAACAAAAAAACAAACAATATGATTTAAAAAGTGGGCAGAGAATCTGAATAGACATTTGTCCAAAGAAGACATACACATGGCCAACAGGTATATGAAACGATACTGTACATCATTAATCAATCAGGAAAATGCAAATCAAAACCATAATGAGATATTATTTTGCCCCTATCAGAATGGCTAGAATCAAAAAGACAAGAAATAAGTTTTAGGGAGGATACGGAGAAAAAAGATCCCTTGTGCACTGTTCATGGGAATATAAATTGGTGAGCCACTAAGGAAAACAGTATGGAAGTTTCTCAAAAAAATTAAAAATAGAACTACCATATGAACCATGAATTCTGCACCCGGGTATTTATCCAAAGAAAATGAAAATAACAACTAGAAAAGATATATGCACCCCCGTGTTCATTGCAGCATTATTTACAACAACCAAGATATGGAAACAACCTATGTGCCCATCGATGGATAAACGGTTAAAGAAATACATACTCAGCCATAAAAAAAAAAAGAATGAAATCTTGCCATTTGCAACAACGTGGATGTACCTCAAGGGCATTATGCTAAGTGAGATAAGTCAGAGAGAGAAAAACAAATTCCATTTGATTACTCTTACATGTGGAATCTAAAAATAAACAAATTAGTAAATAAATTACCAAGCTCATAGACACAGAGAACAGATTGGTGGTTCTCAGAGGAGGGGGTGGGCATGGGAGAAAGAGGTGCATAGTTTGTTTTGTTTTGTTTTTAAGTTTAAATAAATTGATGGGGCACCTGGGTGGCTCAGTGGATTAAGTATCTGACTCTCGATTTGGGCTCAGGTCATGATCTCAGGGTCCTGAGATCTAGCCTTGAGTCAAGCTCTGCGCACAGTGAGGAATCTGCTTGAGATTCTTTCTCTCTTCCTCTCCCTTTGCCCTTCCTCCCGCTCACTCTCTCTCTCTCAAGTAAATAAATAAATCTTTAAATAAATAAATAAGTTGAATATTTCTTAAGAAAACACACATATATACCATTTTATGAATAAAGTGGGTGCCTATGTAACCATCACTTAGGGAGGAAAAATTTCCTCATGCTATTTTTTCATAGTCAGTCCCTCCCCTCCCCCTCAATCCATCAACCACTATAATTTTTTACCTTTTCCACAGGGTCATTTAAATGGTACCAAAGAATATGTAGCGTTATAGATATGATTTCTTATCATTCAGCATTATGCAGCTGAAATCCATTTATGTTGGGGCGCCTGGGGGGCTTAGCTGGTGAAGCGTCTGCCTTCGGCTCTGGTCATAATCCCAGGGCCCTGGGATTGAGTCCCAAGTCAGGCTCCCTGCTCAGTGGAGAGCCTGCTTGTCCTTCTCCCTCTGTCCCTCCCCCTGGCTCCTGCTCTCTCTCTCTCTCTCACTCTCTCTATCTCAAATAAATAAATAAATAAAATCTTAAAAAAAGAAAAAGAAATCCATTTACGTTGTTTGTGCATCAATAGTACATTGTTTTTTAATGTTGAGTAGGATTCCGTTGTCTGGACGTACTGCAGTTTGTTACCATTCACCAATTGAAGGACATCTGGATTGGTTCCAGTGTGAAGCAATTATGAATAAAGTTGCTATAAACACTCATGTACAGATTTTTGTGTAAACACACATTTTCCTTTCTCTTGGATAAATACGTAGGAGTGAGATTGCTGCGTCATATGGCAAGTGTATGTTTACTTTTATAAGCAACTGCCAAACCATTTTCCTAAGACACCGCCACTTTGCATTCCCACCAGCAAAGAATGAGAATTCCAGGTGTTCTGCATCCTTGCCAGTACTTGGTATTGTCAGGTTTCTTTTTCTTTTATTTTAGCCATTTTAATAGTGTATGCTGATATCCAATTATGACAGCAGTTTGCATTTTCCTAAAGACTAATGATGGTGAACATCTTTTCATGTGCTGATTTTCCATCTGCATATTTCCTTTGGGGAAATAACTATTCAAATCCTTTGCTTCTTTCCTTTTTTTTTTTTTTAATTGGGCTGTTTGTTTTCTTATTGAGTTTTGAGAGTTCTTTGTGTTTTCTGAATACAAGTCCATGTTCCGATATGTGATTTACAAATATTTTCTCCTAGTCTATGACTTTTCATTTTACTCTTGTAACCATCCGTTGGAGAACAAAGGTTTTTAGTTTTGAATAGGAAGAAATCAGAGAGGGAGACAAACCATGAGAGACTCCGGACTCCAGGAAACAAACTGAGGGTTACAGAAGGGAGGCGGGTGGGGGGAATGGGTAGCCTGGTGATGAGTATTAAGGAGGGCACGTATTGTGATGAGCGCTGGGCGTTACATGCAACTAATGAATCTTTAAACATTACATCAAAAACTATGTACTAAAGTCCATTTAAATTTATTGTGATTACCAACCTATTTGGATTTATTTTTCCATCTTATTTCAAGCTTTCATTTTTTTTCTACCCTTGTTTCTCCCTCTCCCCTCCACCTCTCTTGTCTCTGCCTCTGTCTCTATCTCTATCTCTGTCTCTGTCTCTCTTCCTCCACCTTTCTCCTTACATTTAAACTGACTGTAGATATTTTTCTCATTCCATTTTTTCCTTTAACTGGTTTGGAAGACATATACCTTACTTCTATTCTTGTAGTCACTAGACTATAAATGGACACTTAGTTTAACTAAATACAGTCTTTACTCACCTCACATAAATATAAAGCTTTTGAAATGCTTTAACTGCAATTACCTTGCTTCTTCATATGCAATCGTGACCATATATTTGAGCTCTATCTTAATTTTAATTTCATAACTTAAGCATTATTTGTGTTTTATAACATCAATATTTGTTTATATATTCCTATAGGGTTTACCATAATCTTTACTCACTATTTTCTCTTGTGTCTCAAATCATTTTGGGGACCATTTTCCTTCTTCTTGAAGTAAATCTTTTAGAAATTCATTTGGGCAAATTTCTTGTTTGGGGTGGTAAACTCCATTTTTTCTTTTACTGCAAGTTCTTTAATCTTCATTCTTGGAACACAGTTTTTCTGCATATACATTTTCAGTTGCTGGTTATTTTATCTCCACACATGAAAGACACTCCTCCGCATCTTCTGGATTCTACTGTTCAGAAGTCAAGTGTCAGTGTCACTGCCGTCCTTTGTTTATGAAATGTGGTTTCTCTTGTGCTACTTTTAACATCTCACTTCTGTAATAGAAATCTGAAAAATCATGACTTTCATGAAACTTATCAACCATCAACTTTTGAAAGTTGCTCTTCCCACATTCTCTTATCTCTTCTTGTAACTTTTTTATATCCTTTCTATCACTTAATCTGTCACATTTTTCATATCTTTGCATTTCTATGCAGAATTCTGTTGCTTCTTTATTTCATTGTCGTTTTATTTCTTTGTTGTTCTTTGTGTTACTTTGGATTTATTTTCTACTTCACCAATTCTTACTTATGCTTGAATCGTATGCCCTTTACACTATGTTTTAAATTTTATTTATTTCCCCATTTGGACAATAAGTTCTACGAGGTCAAATATTTTTTATTATTTTGTTCAGTGCAGTAAACCCAACTGCTAGAGGAATGCCTGTTACATAACAGGTGCTCAATAAACATTTGTTGATAAACTATTACATGTTATATTATTCTTGGATATTCAGTTTGCTTTTTTTTTCCAATCTATTTGCTCAATTTGGTTGTCTTTTATTTCTTTTGTCAGGTTTTATTTCTTCCTTTTATTTTGTTAAGCAGGATTAAAAACTCCTTGTATTCTGTATCTAATAATTCCAAATTTAAATATCTTGCAATTCTAGTTCTGCATATTATTTCTGCTAGCCCTTGTTCAAAATAGCTTGTTTCCTTATGTATTTTAAGTTTGCTTTAACTCTGTGGCAATTTTTGGAGGCCTGAAATGAACTAAGTCTTCCAAGGAGCATTTGTGTTGCTTTTGCTCTGTGCCTGAGGACACCAGAGTCTTCTTTAAACTATAATCTCTAGACGTGCCTGGCTGGCTCAGTCCACGGAGTGAGTGACTCTTGATCTCAGGGCTGTGAGTTCAAGCCCCATGTTGGGTGTAGATATTACTTAAAAATAAAATCCTTTAAAAAAATAAATAAACTACAATTCTTAATGTTTAGGTTTTAGGACAACAGAGATAATATAAATTCAGCCAAATCTATGAAAGAGATTCTTAAGAGGAGGCATTTCTTTTCTTTTACCCACTTCCAGTAATACCATAGCCAACATGCAGTCTGCTTCTGAGAGGTGAGCTTTCTTTTTCTGGCTCACTCTTTATCCAAGGACATAGCTCTTCCTATACCCTGGATCTGCATAAGGTGTTACAATATAAGTGGTAAATCTACATCCTGCACTGACCCAAGGCTCTGCCTCCAATATCCCTTATGCTCCATAGCTCTAAGCCACCCACCTCCAATGGTTTTAATATATGCAAAGGATTGAGGGTTCACTTACTGTCTTGGTCTGCTCAGGCTGCCAGGACAAAATATCACAGATTAGGTTGCTTAAACAATCTATTTTCCCACAATTGTGGAGGCTGGAAGCCTAAGATTAATATTGTAGTAAATTTGGTTTCTGGTAAAAACCCTTTCCCCCTGGATGGCCTCATTCTCACTGTGTCTTCATGTGGACTTTCCTCCAATAACTGGGCGCTGGGGCAGGTAAGGGGGAATGTGAGGTCTGGCGTCTTCTTCTAAAGACACTAATCCTATCAGATCAGGGTGCCACCCTTATAACCTCATTTAACCTCAAAGTTACCAACCTTATAACCTCACAGTTCATCAAAGGTCCCATGTCCAAATACAGCCACGCTGGGGGTTAGAGCTTGAACATATGAATTTGGGGGTGGTGAGGGATACAGATATTCAGTTCATAACATTTACCTCCAGGTTCTCCTTACCTCTTTATTCCTAACCTCAGAGGATTTCCAAGAGTTTCTTAAAGGGCTCATCTGATTATTTCAAAAGGACTTTTTTTTTTATTATTGCTGAGTATTTTTAGATGTCACGTAGCAGACATGAGTTTTAGAATTTCTAGCTTTTCGTATTGCCAGAAAAAGACATCTCTTCTCTATGTATAATCTTGCAGTAGGCAATTCTATCCTATCTTATGTACATGCTTCAAATAACACATCAAATTTATATTTCCAGCTCGGAATCCTCTCCTGAGATTGAGACTCGTAGCCAGCTGCTACTTGACATCATTACTTGGAAGTTTACGGAATATTTAAAACATAACATATCCCAATCAGAACTCACAGTTTTTCTTTCAAATTTGCTCTTCCCCTCATTTTCCCATCTCAGTAAATATCACGATAACCACTGAATCGCTCAAGCCAAAAATCCTAGACATCGACCTTGATTCATCATTTTTCCTTTCTTCCCACATGCAAGGCAAGAACAAGTCCTGTCTTCCCTATTTTAAACACAGGCCCTCAATCTGTCCACTTCTTTCCACCTCCTTTTTTACCACCTTTGTGCAAGCCAGCATCATGTCTCATCTGGCCACCTCTATCGCCTCCTAGGCAGGGACCCTGCTTCTATGTTCACGCTCCTACAACGAGGCTCCACAGAGCAACTGCAGTGATCCTCACCTCACATCTCAATAACTTGAAATTCTCCATTTGCTTTCCATTGCACTTACAAGAAAAGTCTTACTACCACTTCGCAAAGCTGTAAATGCTCCAGAGATTGTCCACCTCTCTGACCTGATCATCTACATCTTCCCTGAGCTCCCCACACTACACACCCTCCACTGTCTTTCTGTTTCTCAAGTATGCTTAGTTCACTCCCACCTCAAGGGTTTTATTCTTGCTGTTCCCTCTGAAAGAACACACTTTCCTATGATTTCAGTGTCAGCTCAAATGTCATCTCCTCAGAAAGATCATCTCTAACCACTGCTGAATACTTCCCATTTGTTCCTCTGAATACACCATCAACCCATCTCTACTCTACTCTGCTCCCTAGAAAGCTGACCTTCGTGGAATAGATCAACCGGGCTTCCTTGATCTCTCTTTCCACCGGGTTGTTTTTTTTTTTTTTTTTAAGATTTTATTTACTTATTTGACAGAGAGAGAGAGAACTCACGCACAAGCAGGGGGAGCGGCAGGCAGATGGAGAGGGAGAGCAGGCTCCCTGCAGAGCAGGGAGCCTGATGTGGGGCTCGACCCCAGGATCATGATCTGAGCCGAAGGCAGATGCTTAATCGACTGAGCCACCCAGGCGCCCCCACCTTTCTTCTTTTTAAGATTTATTTATTTATTTATTTAGAGAGAGGGAGAATGGTGGGGAGGGGTAGAGGGAGATGGAGAGAGAGAATCTCAAACAGACATCCCCTGAGTGTGGAACTCAATGCAGGGCTCGATCTCACAACTCTGAGATCATGACCTGAGCCAAAATCAAGAGTCAGATGCTTAACCGACAGAGCCACCCAAGCACCCTGGCCAGTCACCTTTCCTAGAACATCTCAGAAATTTCCATCCTCAAGCTCTAAGACACCCAGCAGCCACACTCAGGGCCCCACTCCCCAAACTGCTTTCTTTGTTTACACCAAAACCTATTTCCTATAGATATCAATTAGAAAGAATCTCAAAAACAAATTCTCATTAAATGAAAGAAGATACAGATAATGTATATCAAGGAAAATATCCTCATGATTTATACCTGAGAGGTTATATCTGTAAAAATATGTTTGAGGATTGACTAATAATGTCACCTTGATTCAAGGAATTAATTGCCTAATAGTGGACCATCAGAGCCAAAGACAATTTTGTCATCAAGATATGTGAGCAAAAGGAAAATATCCAGAAGGAATGGAAGAAAAAGTAGCATTAACTGAGAGCTTATTATAGTCTAGGCAAAGTGTTAGCTAAGCACTGGGGATTTGAAAATGAGTATGCCATACTATTACTCTAAACTGGTATTACTTTTTTTTTTTTAGGATTTTACTTATTTATTTGACAGAGAGAGTGACAGAGAAGGCACAAGCAGGGGGAGCGGCAGGCAGAGGGAAAGGGAGAAGCAGGCTCCACACTGAGCAGGGAACCCAACGTGGGGCTCGAATCCCAGGACCCTGGGATCATGACCTGAGCCAAAGTCAGACGCTTAACTGACTGAGGCACCCAGGTGCCCCTGGTATTACTTTTTAAAAAAAAAAATATGTCTTTGTCCCAATAGCTCCACTTCTATAAAATTATCCTAAAGATATATTCAAACTTGAACAAATACATAATGAGAAATATCTAAATGTGTAGGAATTATTAAATAAATTATACTAAGTCCAAATGGTTGAGTAACACAGAACCTTTAAAAATATATTCTTAAGATATATTTAGTGAAAAAATAAATATTCAAAATATGAAGTTAAGTTTTCTTTTTTAAAGCAGGCTACAAATCCATAGCTATGGTATGATACAAATTATGTGTTTGTATATATGCATGAGTACATGTGCTGATAGGATATATGCATTAATAAACATACTCATTTACATTTCCCCACGCTGTGACTAAAAGTGCATATTTCGGAATAACCTTTGTCAGTAATAATCTACTTTTTCATCTTTGCCAACTGGATATGCCAAGATATAATGTTATTTTAATTTAGATTTTTAGATAGTAATAAATATTTTGCAAATCTTTGATTCAGAATTAAAGAGAATATGACAGAAAAATTACTAATGCTCTGCTGGTGGTAGGAAAACTGATAGTTACTTTCAGGGCCAATTTGAAAGTATCTATTAAAATGTTACCTGAAGACACCCTATGAGAAGCAATTCCACTTTTCAGGATCTGTCTCGGAGAAACAACTTACATAAATACCCAAGGATATATATACACACTGCAACAGTGTTTGTCAGAAAAAAACAAAAATATCCTATGACCTCATCAACCAGAGAAGGGGTAGACTATGGTTTATCACATGTTAAAAATATTATACAGCAATGAAAAATAATGAAGTAATTATAAAGATTGACAGAGACAGATTTTCAAAATATTTTTAAGTAAAATACAAGGGGAAAAATAATATACAGAGTATGATACTGTTTTTGTAAAAATGAAGCAAAAAGCAATGTTACACATATTTCAAGTTACAAGTGTATTATGACGATGCACAAAATAAAAAGGATAGTCAATAGAAAATGTGGCATACACACACACACACACACACACACACACACACAGGAATATTACTCAGCCATAAAAAAGAATGAAATCTTGCCCTTTGCAATAATATGGATGAAGTTAGAGAGTATTATGCTAAGCAAATTAGGTCAGTCAGAGAAAGACAAATACCACATAATTTCATGCATATGTGGAATTTGAGAAACAAAACAAATGAACAAAGGGGAAAAAGAGAGAGAGGTAAACCAGGAAAACAGACTTAACTACAGAGAACAAACAGATGGTTACCACATGGGAGGTGGTTGAGGGACGGGTGAAATCGGTGATTTCACAAGGAGAGCACCTGTGATGAGAACCAGGTGTTGTGCAGAAGTGTTAAATCACTATTTTGTACACCTGAAACTAATATAACACTGTATGTTTACTAACTGGAATTTAAATAGAAACTAAAAAAAAAAAAAAAAGATATCCAACATAGTGATGATGTGGTTACATTTGAGGAAGACACTGGGTTTGGTGGGAACATGGTCAAAGAAGATTTTAATATTCTCAGTATTTTTGTTTCAAGAAGAATGTGTTACTTTGGAACTACATATTCATTTAGAAATAAACATTATTTTTAAAAATCAAATTGCTTCCTGAATACACCAAATTCTGCTATAAAGATTATATGGTATTTTTTTAAATCAAAACCAACTAGTTTATATAATGAAGAGATATACGCCCACCTAGCCAGGTATATCTAAACTAATTCATATGTAGTATAGTAAACAGAAATCTTTAGCCAAAATTACAGTTAATGAGCTTAAGTGTTGACTTAGTCTCATTAATTTCATGAGTAAGGAGCTTAAGTTCCATATACGTCAGAGTGCACAAGTGAAAAAGTGTTTACTTGGACAATTTTCACTGTTTAAACTGTTTGGAACCTAGTGGATTAGGAACTTGCCTTGCTGGTTTCAGTTACAACGGACTGTTCATTGCATCGGAAATTTTACTTGTTGTTAACCTTTAAAGAAATTCAGACCTAGGAAAATTTTCAAAAACCTTCAAGAAGGCAGGTAGGTCATAAATAACTAAATTTTAGCCAATCTGATGATTTCTTTCCCTTAATTTTAATAAGTATTAACTACCATTAACTAACATATAATGCTTTACCTTATAAATGTGATCATTTGCAACAAAAGCATTAGTTTATGAGAAAGCATACATAAATATTTTCCTTTAGGCTAATAGTTAAAAGGATTTTTAACAGGATATTATCCTAGAAATATAATCTATCTCATTTCATTTTTTGGTTTTAAACAATTATACTTCAAGAAAGAAAGTAAAGGAGGAAATGGTATTTGGTAATAAAAAGACAGCTAAACTTAAAATACTCTAAAGCTAGGAGAAGTTTTATGGTGAATTTTTTATAAAAACAGGTACTTTTTTTTTTCCTCTTTCACAAACTAAATTATTATTTATACTTTTTTTAATGATGTAAAAGAAACTTAGCCAGTTATTTCCCTCTTTATAATAGCTAACATAAATGTGTAACTTTATAACTTCCTCCCCAGGAAAAATTTAATGGTGGGATGTTTCTTTAATACCATTTTTTTTTGTTGTTGTTAGAAATAGAAGAATGAGAAGGATTGTCTTCAGTGGTGTTTTTATCTTACTCTGCCTCTTGAGTGGTAAGTCATTAAGAAAACAAATCAAAAAGAGGGAAAATTATCTAAGAGATAGCAGAATTGCAGTATCAGTGGAGAAGGACCTTAAATAAGGTAATTAAGGTGCTTAAAGTGAGGCCTAAGGAAGCACTTTTGAACAAGTAGTACAAGCTAACATTTATTGAGCATTTACTATATGCCGGGAACTGATCTAAACATTACATTTGTATTAAATCATTGAACCCTCATGATAACCCTATGAGTTAAATCCTGTTATTTCCCATTTTACAGATGAGAAAACTGAGCTTCTAGATGGTGGCCCACTTGTTGCTATTGTTATCACTAAGCTGGAGCTAACCAGAAGAGTCTGGAAGCTCTTATAAATATGGCAAAGAGGGGCACCTGGGTGGCTCAGTTGGTTAAGTGCCCGACTCTTGATTTGGACTCAGGTCATGATCTCAGGGTTATAAGATTGAGCCCCATGTCAGGCTCCACGCTCAGCAGCACAGAGCCTGCTTGTCCCTCTCCCTCTGTTCCTCCCTCCACTCATGGGCTCGCTCTCTCTCTCAATCTCTCTCAAATAAATAAAACCTTTAAAAAATATATGGCAAAGAAAATGAATTAATTAAATCAAATAAGCATAGACACAGGCCTTCTAGCACTTTTCCTGTTAAATGTGCTCTTTTCCACCATCTCCAGCATTCCTTCATTTATAAAAGAACCAATAAAGGTAACAATAGGGCACTTGCAATTCCTTTTTACAGAATTCCTAAGGCCCTTCATACGCCTCCAAACAGGCACGTTCAAGCACCATTATGGGAATTCTCCCTCTCAGTGAAGTGCTAAGATGGTAATGAAGACAGTTGCTCTATGCTGAACCCAGGATTCTCTTAGAGTCACAACATTTAATGAACAAACGCAGAATTTGACTCAACAGGCTGGTGTGGGGCCCGAGTCTGCATTTCCAACAAGCTTCCAGGTGATGGAAGATACTATCGGTCTGGACACCACATTTCAGTAGGAAGAATCTAGAATGTATCCCAGAGATAAATAAAATTCTAATATTAAGACTTGGACACTACGAGTAGCAAAGACTGGGGTCACTAACTGAAATGCCTCAAGCATTTGGTCAGCTCATATCCTGGGGGGAAGCTAACAAGCAATGAAACAGGACGGGGGACAGCCAGTGCCCAGCTATACATAGTTGCTACCATGGAGAAACGAGAGCCCAGCAATTACCAAACCTTCTGATTCTTCAAGAGAAACCAGAAATCAGGTTTGTAGGAAAACTCCCCATTTCCTAATATTCACAACTAATTTATGAAAGCTCCGTACACGTTAAACAAACCAATGTGGCCCCTGGACCACCCGTTTGTGGCCTTTGCCTCCCACACCACCCTTATCACTGAGTACAGCACGCGACAGAGAGGGCACAGCTTAGGTCTCGGCTGCATTGTACCTGTTTCCACCAGCTTCTTGGAAAAACTGCGGAGACTAGCATATGAATAGGGGGAAAATCACACAAGAACATCCTCAGTGTCTTGAATATCATGTAAAAATGATTCAGGGAGGGGACTGCATTAATTTTGCTGGATATACACGGAAGATGTGAGGGTAGAAGAAGAAAACTCAGCATAAAGAGAAACCCTGAAGTAAGACTGCCCACGAAGTAAGGAGTGGTTATTTAAAAACTCACCATCTGAGGAGCCTGGGTGGCTCAGTGAGTTAAGCGTCTGACTCTTGGTTTCAGCTCAGGTCATGAGCCCAGGGGCCTGGGATTGAGCCCCACATCACGTGGGAGTCTGCTGATATTGTCTCTCTCTTCATCTCCCTCTGCCCCTCACACTTGTGCCGTCTCTCTCTCCCTCTAAAATAAATAATTAAAGTCTTTTAAAAAATTAAAATGAAAAGCTCACCAACATCATGATTTTATAATACATATTTAAGTCACCAGATATGATTTAGAATATATCTTTAAATAATTATATATATATATATAATGTATTGGATGTTTCCTGTTAATAAAGTCATAGAATAGCATACTTCAGAATTAATCATGTAAGGAAACTATTCATTTTACATATAGCCCAAAGCTTTAAATTTAGTTGTCAAACTGGAATATATCATGTTATATTAATGTTAATAAAACCAACAATAAATTTTCAGATAAAAAGACACTAGAAGAAAGGAAATGGGATCTGAGAACATATTTATAAATATTCAGGCAAATGAGCAGCTAGAGTCAACAAAAAAGCCTAAAAATTAAGGTATCATCTTCAGCTGTAAAGAATATCAGAGCCAAGATTTTAGGAAGAAGCTCATGGATACTGGGGGGTGGGATCAGGAGGAGGAAGGACCCTCTGAGAGGGAGGGAAAGAAGCTAGAGCAGATCTCCCCCAGGAACACAGTCCATGGGCTTCACACAAGGCAGAGAAAGAGCCCGTCCTACGAGCTCTCCACCTTGGAGGGGCCACTGGCACGAAAGGTCTGAGCCATGCAGTGGATCTCTAAGGGCAAGTGGTGAGACTGAGAAGCCCTAAATGCAGGAGGAAAACTACCTTGGGCACGTCTTAAAGAACTAAGCAGCCCTAGTATTCTGGGCAGGCAACGGACCCAGAATCTAGTAAGAATCAAAACATGCAGAAAGAAGAGGGCAAGATCAGGAGATTTGGGATATGAAAAAGGTAGGCAGCTCTAGGGACACGGTGTGTTTGCTTACAACAAGGGCTTCAGATTGCAACAGACCTTTTTAAACTCCTGTCTCTGCCACTTGCACAAGCTACATAAAATCTTGAGACTTAGTTTTCTTTTATGTGAAATATGAGCAACTATAATGCCTGCCTGGAAGGTTTCTTGTGAGAAGTAACTGAGCTAATGCATGTAAATTGCCGAGCAGAGTCCTTGGCATAAGCTTAGCTCTTAAAAACAAATATTTGTTGATGGATTGTTGATTATGGATTGAAAGTCTGTCACGCTCAGAGAGAAAACCAACGTGAAATTTCCAGTGTCTTGAGAGGAGGCTGAACTTGTAAAGAATAGTCAACAGAGGTTAATTAGCCTCATCAGCCAGCCTATTTTCTCTTAAAAGTGGTATTTTCTAACCCTGAATATGGCAGAGGGAGATGGAAAATACAATGTACAAAATGTCTAGTAGACTATTCTTTCGGGTTATCCATGAACAGTAGTGACACGGCAATGGTCTTCCTATGTTAAAAGATGGAAACTGTGAACAATGACACAGATTTGGTCTAAGATTCAGAAGAATCTTTGAACAATCTGAGATGTTTTTAATGGGGATGAGTCACTAGCCAAGGCTCCCTGCAGAAGTAACTATAAAGGAGATTTCTGAATTCAGTGGAACTGGTGGTTCCTGTACACTGGGCCACACCACATGCCCTCGGCTGTTTCTGCATATCTAAAACACACATTTCCGAGCCCCACCTCCTCCAGATTCCAACTCAGGTCTGTAGGGGCCGTGGGAATCTGTGTTTATTTTAACTGCTTATATAAATGGGATGCACAGTCAAATCTGGAAACTGATTTTCTAGATAATGGCTTCCAATCTTACCTATGTTGACTAAGTTTAAGAATCTCTGGGCTATTTCTGTGTAACCAAAATGAATAACATTTTAAGCCACTGCATTTGAGTGTTGAAGATAACCAATATGTAAACATTAATCAAGCAATAAATAGCCACAGAGAACCTACTAGATATGAAGTACAGCCTTAGACACTGAAGTGAAGGCCTAAGAGTGAATCGCTGAAATTAAATTTTCTGCCTAAATAACAGGTTTGATTTAATTAGGTACTGAGGAACTCAGTAAATTTTTACCAACTAAATTGTTTAGACGACCTGGACTCGTATCTAATTAGTATCTGTTCTAGGGGCTTCCAGTTCATGAATGTCGCATATGCTTTGACATTTCCCCAATTTTCAAAATAAAAATAATTTTAATTTATATGAATTCTTTGAATTAATTTTTAAAACATTGCTTACCTTCATAAGTTGAAAATCGCTATTACTACTATTTTTTTCTCTCTCTCTCTTTCTCTCTTGCTGGTCTCACTTCTATTTTCCCCTTATTTTTTTTTCTCCTGTACTTTGGAGATGTTGAAGGTACGATTTGTAGATTATGCAACCTCTCAATGCCCTTCCATGGATGTCTTTTGGATTTTGGAACCTGCAGAACAAAACCTGGTCAGTATTGTATGAAACAGACTTATGCAAGAGGTAAGTCTTGACACTTAAAAAAAAAAATTATTGAAAATGAGAATAGGAAAAATCCCTATATAAAAGCAAACATTCACTGAACATTTACTACTCACCAAATGCTGTACTAAGGGCTTTACCTGGGTGACATTATACCAACAAAGCAATGATATGAGCCGTCACTATCCCCATTTTATTTTTTTGAAGATTTTATTTATTTTTTATTTATTTGAGAGAGAGAGAGCATGAGCGGGGAGGAGCAAAGGGTGAGGGACAAGCAGACTCCACTCTACTGACCACAGAGCCCAACGTGGGGCTCGATCTCATAACCCTGAAATCAGGACCCGAGCCAAAACCAGGAGTCAGATGCTCAACTGACTGAGCCACCCACATTCCCCAAGGATCTTGTCACTATCTCCATTTTAAAGATGAGAAATCTGAGGCATAGGAAGATTAAGAAATGTGCATGATGTTACATAGCCGGTAAGTGTCGGAGTCGGTATTCAAATGCACGTACTTTGATTCCAGAGCGATGGCTCCTAGTGAATGTATGTACTGCCTCACTGACACCGTGTCCAGGAAGCCAGCCTTGTCTGCATGGGTTAAAGAGTAATGCAAACATCCGAATGATGAAAACATTAGAAGAAAATACTGAAGAAGATATGTGAAGTCTGAAAGAGAGGAGACCTCTTAAATATCCAAAAGGCATAGGTTGTAAAGGAAATGACAGATAAATTTGAATACTTCGATATTTTAAAATTTATAAAATGAATGACAACCCCAAAATTTAAAAGATAAAAAATAAACTGGATGAAAATAGTTGAAATATAAGTAACAGAAGAAAATATATATGATACCTAACCAGAGTAAAGAAATTCCAAAAACAATTTTTAAAAAGACCCAACAATCAGGGGGGACCAAAAGGTTTGTTAAAGGAAATGTAGGGACAATTTTCAGAAGAAGAAATATAAACATAACCTAAAAATATAAAAATATAAAAAGCTGCTCAACCCATCAGTAAATATCAAAGAAATGCCAAATTACAGAAATAATATATTTTTTGACCCATCAGATGATAAAATTTACAAAAGCTTTATAATATCATGGGTTAGTGACAGTATGGGGAAATGAGAACTCTCGTACATTTCCGGTGACAATTTAGATTAGTTTAGTATTTCTTTTAAAGATTTATTTATTTATTTGAGAGACAGCATGCACATGCCAACAAGGAAAGGGACAGGAGAGGGAGAGAGAGAATCCTCAAGCACACCCTCTGCTGAGCAGAGCCCAAAGTGGGACTCCATCTATGACCCATGAGCTGAGTTGAAGCCAAGAGTCAGACGCTCAACCGCCTGAGCATTTTTTTAGACAATTTGGGAATTTCCACTAAACTTGAAATGAACACAGCCTTCTACAAAGCAATTCTATTTCTCGGCATCGACTGCAGAGAAATATTGTACACGTGACATGAAAAGGCATGTTATGAAGGTTATCCCCGGAGTGTTATATTTAATGATAAAGTAAAGGAAATGACCTAAATGATTGTCGGTAGGAGAGTGTTATTTATTTGTTTGTTTATTTATTTTAAAGATTATTTATTTATTTATTTGACAGAGACAGCGAGAGAGAGAGAACACAAGCAGGGGAAGTGGGAGAGGGAGAAGCAGGATCCCTGTCAAGCAGGGAGCCAGACATGGGGCTCGATCCCAGGACCCTGGGATCATGACCTGAGCCAAAGCAGACAGACGCTTAATGACTGAGCCACCCAGGTGCCCCAGTAGGAGAGTGTTATTTAAACTATGATGCATGTTCAGGCCACGGAATGCTATGCAATGCTTAGAATGAACTAGATCGCTTTGCTAACATGGGAATAATCTCTAAAACATTGTTGAGCAGAAGAAAAGTGTGTTGCCAAACAGTAGGCATGGCACACCAGTTATGAATAAAAACCTCCATGAAGCAAAACTCTACATTCCTCTATGGAACTTGAAGGAGAGAACAAAAGTTGGAGGAGATCAAAGTTAGTTGGGAGAGAAGAAGAGAATTGGGGGTCCCATGGGATGGGTTTTGATATTAAGAGGGTTATCTGCGTTTGTTCAGCCTGTCTAGCCTGAGTCCTCTCTCTAAGCCCTGCGTTCCCTCTGGCTCACACCTCTGCCAGTCAGAGCCCCTTCTTTGTGGAAAGGGAAAGGGGCCAAGGCCCCCTGCAGCCATGAGATGCTGGCTCTCAGTGATTGCTCTTCTCTTCCTAAACATGGACAGATTGTTACCAAGGCCGTTCAACTTCAAAACAAGTCCTACAGGACTCTGCACAGGAGGAAGGTCAGGGAGCTGATGTGTCAGAATATTGACAACAGGTCTTGGTACCTCAAGGACCCAGTCTGACTACAGTGTTGTGGGCAGAGCCATTTCCTAACCTGAAAATTTTGTTGTGAAACAAACAGAAATGAAACTTAACCCTTTTGATGGCTTTATGAATAGGGTTTCTCATCTTTGACGCTACTGACACTTTGGCAGGCTAATTCTTTATTATGCAGGGCTGTTTTACGTATCGTGGTATGTTTATCACATCGCTGGCCTCTACCCACTACACGTCAGTAATATCTTCCGAGTTGTAACCACAAAAATGTTTCTGGGCGTTATCTAATGTCCTGGGGGTAGGAGGCAAAACTGCCCCCCAGTTGAGGGACTACTGTTCTCCCAAGTTTCCAACCATCATACGCTTTGCTGCCTTTGGGGAACTGCTCCCCTGTGTTCTCCCTCCAGACAAGTGAAGCTGGGGATGCCAGGATTACAGGACAAGACTGTCGCCTATTTTGCACATGTGTGCATTTTTCACATTTTCTGCAGTGAGCGTTCATTCCTTCTGTAATGAGGGTGAAAATTAAGTGAGGTCAAGGACATGCGTCCATTTCTGAGAAGCACTTACACATCTAAACGATCCCTTCTGTGGATTCCGCTCTTTGAATAACTCATGACCTGGGTTAAGCTGAGGGATGAGAATGGGAACTTCCAAACAGCTAACGCTTCAGAAAGTCTCCCACAGCCAGTGGCAATTGCGTGGCTTTTATTATCTGAGTTTGAAAGCTATTTTGTTTTGAAATTTCAAAGCTTTTGTATTGCAATGTACCCATCTAGAATACACTTAGGTGGGAGTTCTTAAAGACAAAATGTATCCTGATAAACCTAGAATTTTTGCTTTGTCTTTTTTTTTTTAACCTGTTAGTTACTTGAAGCATCTGAAGCCTAGTAGGCTGGACCTCTCACTCTCTTATTTATTTATTTATTTATTTATTTATTTATTTATTTATTTGACTAAGCTCTACGCCCAGTGTGGGGCTCAAACTCATAACCCCGAGAGAGACTCACATGCTCTATTGACTGAGCAAGCCTAACCCCTATCTCTTTTGTTCCCTTCAGGTGGAATTCAGTGGTATTCCATTTTGGGCTGCACAGAGACCCATGATGACTGCTTCAAGAAAAAGTCAACGTCTTCTGGAATGCGTGCTACTTACTGTTGCCATCGTCCCCTGTGTAATTTTTGAGCTGGTGGCCCATGTCCAAGTTGCTTGACGGATCAGCCAATCTCCAAGTCTGACCTGGACAAGACAACAGGCTACCATGAAGGGGCCCTCTGCAAAACCTCAGACCTTTGCAGGTCATGTGAGCTGTGGTCTGAAACCAACTCTGGTTTTCAAGGTGCCTCACTTCTTCCCCACCACCCCAAACTCCTCCCAGAAACATCCTTTTCAACCTCATGTCTCTCCTCTCCTCTTTCTGCTTAATTCCTCTTCTGGTGATTTCAAAGCTACCAAGGAGTAAAAATGTAATTCCCTGAGTCAAATTATGCACAATGTCTCTAGTTTACTAGTTTTCTTAAAGATTTCCACATTTCAAAATACAGTTACATATGAATCCTATCAAAAGATGCCAGGAGACCTGAAAGTTTCCAAAGCAAATTGCCTTGCTCTTTGCAGGGGGGGGGGGGGTATTTATGACACAGAGAATTTATGACATATGACATAGAAAGATATTACTCGCGTGTGGTGGGTAGACGCCAGCAATGTGTTAAACATTTATGACATACATTTATTATTTAACAAATGCCACAGGAAAAATAAGCCACAAATAAGCAAACCAGACCTGTGAGAATTATGAACCCAAATGGCAAAGAGCTCAGGCAAGTGCGAGGGTTGGTGCTTATGGTCTCCCATCTGCATTAGGATTTGCCCAAATTCTGGATTTCCATCCCTTAACCACACCTAAGTGCTTTGGCTCATCCAACTTTGGCAGATGAAGCAATTTACTTTAAGCAGGGGAACAGGTCCGCATCCAGAAGGAATTTTAGAGGGTTCCGAATATACTTTGACCTGTGTGTTCAATTATTCTCATTCAGTGTTCTACTTAAGCAGCTGCCAGATTATTGTTTCACATTTTAAAGTTGTTTTTCTCTGTGTCTTCAGGATTTTGAGAAATCCAAATGGTAAATAATAAATCTCAACAAAATCTTCTTTTATTGTCTTTTTCTCAGAACCTAAAACAACATCTCACATACAGTGGGCCCTCAATACATGTTTTTTCTATAAACTCTGAAGAAAAACAGCATTAAAAAAAAAAAAAAAAGCCCAAGGAAACAAAACATTTCTCTCCACACTCATTTCCAAACTCACTTCAGCTATATTTCTTAGACCATATTTATGAACTTCCTAAGGAGAAAGTTTCTTCATCTTAAGATTTAAATCCATTTGCCATTATTGTGTCACTTTTTGCATTAGCCACATTGTTAAACAGATCACTGAACTTCAATGGAGATACTTTCAATTTTCTTGTTTTTTAAACATAACATAATTTACCCAACTTCATGGGGAAACATGACAAGATCAGACAATCAGTGACTAACTCCATAGGGCTTCCCAAACTTAATTGGAAATCCCAGTGATGTAATGACTAGAGAACAAGCAAGCAGGTGCTACTGTTGACCTTGGCAAGTCATTTTGGTGTCTCTGCACCGCATTTTCTTCACATATGAAATGACGAGGATTGGTCACATCATCTCTCAGATCCCTTCAAGTCCTAATATTTTATGGCTTGACATGGGCACCTCTTTGCTGTTGTTAGATTAAAAATAAGAACTGGTGCTGGATATCTAGAAGATAGACCCTGGTTATATGATCAATGCTCTCCTAGCTCTATGTAATCCAGGAAAATTAAAGGGAGAAATCCAAGCCATCACAAGCAGTGACCATCACTGAAGCAGTTTACCACCTGCATGCCAACTTGACCCAAAAGTCAGCACAGAACAAAAACAATTTTCACATCCTTGATGTGGTATCCCGAATAATGGCCCCCCCGAAGATGTCCATATTCTAATCCCTGAAAGCTGCGAATATGTTACTTTACATGGCAAAAAGGATTTTGCAGATGTGCGTAAAGATTTTGAGGGTAGGAGCTTTTCCTGGATCTACCTGGGTGGACCCAATGTAATCACAACAGTCTTTATAAGAGAGGGAAGCAGGAAGGTCAGAGAGGGATTTGAAGATGCTGGCTTTGAAGACAGAGAAAAGGGGTCACAAGCCAAGGAAAGTGGACAACCTCTAGAAATTGAAAAAATCAAGAAAGCAGATTCACCCCTAGAGTCTCCAGAAGGAACGAAGGCCTGCAGACACATTTTTAGACTTCTACCACCCATAATGGTAAGATAAATTGGCTTTAAAAAAATTAGATATAATTGACATATATTAATTTCAGGTGTGGAACATAATTACTTGATATTTGTATGTATTACAAAATGGTCACCACTGTAAGTTTAGTTAACATCCATCACTACACATAATTACAAAATATTTTTTTAAATTTTATTTATTTACTTGAGAGAGACAGCAAGCACTAGTGGGAGGAGGAGGGGGAGAGGGAGCAGGGAGCCAGATGTGGGGGTGGGGGGCGCTCCACGCAGGGCTCCACACCCTGAGCTGAAGGCAGACGCTTAACTGACTAAGCCACCCAGGCGCCCCATATTTGCTTTCTTTTAACATGATTTGTTATAGCAGTCATGGGAAACAAATACACTTGATCACACAAGACATGGTGTAGCATTTCCCCTCCCTTCAAGGTCAACACACCCAACACTTGGTTTACATGAATCTGATTTCAAGAGAGACATTTCAGTGTCCTATTATCTTCCTTTCATTCTAACAAATTTCTCAGTCATGATTTCCCTTAAAACACACAGATGGCCTATAGACATGCAATCACATCTTTTCAGTCTGCACCTCCCACTCAAGCGCCTATCCATTCAAGATTTCTTCAGCTAACAAGTTTATTCTTTGCCTACCCCTCTTATCAGTTTATAAGACATCACACCGAAGGGCCAATGGATCTTAAGACCTCCCTTGATCGTCTGAATACCAGGTTAGTTTTCTTGTTAATAACATTTTTTCCCACAACTGAAATAGAAGCTTCAGTGGTTAATGCCCCTTAATTCATTTAAAAGAAAAGTCTTTGCCGTAGTGAAGAGAAGGGCCATATGCACCCCAATGTTCATAGCAGCAATGTCCACAATAGCTAAATCGTGGAAGGAGCCGAGATGCCCTTCAACAGATGACTGGATTAAGAAGTTGTGGTCCAGGGGCGCCTGGGTGGCACAGCGGTTAAGCATCTGCCTTCGGCTCAGGGCGTGATCCCGGCATTATGGGATCGAGCCCCACATCAGGCTCCTCCGCTATGAGCCTGCTTCTTCCTCTCCCACTCCCCCTACTTGTGTTCCCTCTCTCGCTGGCTGTCTCTATCTCTGTCAAATAAATAAATAAAATCTTTAAAAAAAAAATAAAATAAGTTGTGGTCCATATATACAATGGAATATTACTCAGCTATCAGAAAGAACAAGTTCTCAACATTTGCTGCAACATGGACGGCACTGGAGGAGATAATGCTAAGTGAAATAAGTCAAGCAGAGAAAGACAACTATCATATGATTTCTCTCATCTATGGAACATAAGAACTAGGATGATCGGTAGGGGAAGAAAGGGATAAAGAAAGGGGGGGTAATCAGAAGGGGGAATGAAGCATGAGAGACTATGGACTATGAGAAACAAACTGAGGACCTCAGAGGGGAGGGGGGGTGGGGGAATGGGATAGACCAGTGATGGGTAGTAAGGAGGGCACGTATTGCATGGTGCACTGAGTGTTATACGCAACTAATGAATCATCGAGCCTTACATCGGAAACTGGGGATGTACTGTATGGTGACTAACATAATATAATAAAAAAATCATTAAAATAAATAAATAAATAAATAAATAAATAAATAAATAAAAGTCTTTGCAGTCAATAAACTGGGGACATAGGACTGATATGTCAGGGAAGAGACCAATGATTCCATTAGCAGAGGAGGGATGGGACATTTTTCGTGCTGATACTCAGTTACAAGGTTTTTGGAAGCTCCAGAGAGAACGTTTTATAAGGGAGATGCCCATTGCTATCCTCCCTAGTGGACCGATGAGGAGTCTGAGCCTCCGTAGCTCACAGGTGGCAGAGGGGGAACTTATGGTGTGACGTACCATGGATCTTCGTTCCATCACAAGTGCCAGTCTCTCAGAGAACCACAGTGGTAGGCAAGAAGCCAAGCCGCCATGATGGTGTAACTAGCTCCCTGGCACAGCTTCGTGTCTCTAAGACATGAGACTTGGGGGTCTGTGAAAGAAGCACAAGAGCAAAGAAATCGAAGGAATGGGATGGTTGATGACTGACCTCTGAGTGTCATAAGCGACTCTGAGTCTGACTAAAGACTTGGGACAGAAAGAAAAATTTAGATGATAATGGAGAAGTCTGGAGTCCTGAATGTTGTAAGCTAGGTAAACAGGTAGAAAGAAAACATCTCTTGTTTTAATTTTCTGAAGTAAAGGACTTTGTGTGCTAATAGTTTTCCGGCTAAAACAGCAGGCTGATATACACCACTGGAGACATGGGAAACACCCACATCCTTGGGGAGATGTAGGGCTATTGCCACTTTGACTGTCCAGAAGAGTATGCATTCTCTCTCCCAGGCACTGACCCGTACTTCTGCAAGTCCTGCAAGGGAAGGCACTAGAGGTGGCTGTACCTGCTGGTGGACACATTTCTCCCATCTTGCGTATTTCACGGATCTTTGCAGATCACCATTCATAAGTAATGCCATAACATCTTTTGGCTGAACCTCAAATCCTAACACTCCCACTTAAGAGGGCAGATACAGAAAGGCAGGTCCATAATCTATCTTTCCCATAACTTTGTGGTGTGTGTATATTCTCTACCTTCTCGTGCCCACATAGACTGAATGAAGTTAATAGATCCTGCCATCAGAAATTATTGTGTAGAATGGCACTTCCAGGCAGAGCTGTAACTAACAATGTTGGTGCCAGGGCAAGCACAAAATATACCCTCAAATTAACTTTGTAATTCATGTCTTGGCTCACATATGGGTGTTATTGATAATACTTACCATCTGGTAACTTCCTATTTTAACTATTACTCTTGCTAACTAGGTGTTAAGCGTAGTGATACTCTGTGCATATGCTGTTGAATCAATTGCACAATCATTTTAAAAATTGGCATGCTGTAAATTTCAGAGCCCTGGAGCATAGCGGCCAGGTAGAGTTACAGCTCTGATTATGGAGAGGGAAGAGAGAGGAAGAAGTAGCAGTCAATGATGGTAGAAATTTGAAGCACAGAAGACTCGTTAACCTGATAAATACTGAGCGATTCTCACACGTCAGGTACAATGGAGGTGATGAGGATACAACTGTGAATAATTTAGATGTTTATGCAGTTACTTCCAGTGTGAGGGAAGAAATCATAAAAACTGGCATTTGTACTATAATATAGTAGGTCTGCAGTATTAATAATTGCAGGATGATATATGGAGTTCAAAAGAGAGGTATCTATCCCAATGATGGTCACAAAGGACTCTCAAGGGAAGTATGACTAAGCCAAAATCTGAAAGAGAGGGAATCAACCAGAAGAGCTAGTAGGCTGGAGGTTTCTGATCCTTGAGATCCAGGGTCCAGACTAACAGAGAACCTCCCCTGAAAAGCTTAAGGGGTAGATGAACAGCTTTTCATTTTAGGAAAGTCACAGTGGCTTCAGTTTAGAAAATAACTGGAACTCGAGGCTAGGAGAGCATTTAGGCTTTTGTAGCAAGCCAGGTGAGAGATGATGGTGGGCCTATAATAAGAAAGTGGCAGTAGGTATCCAAGAAAAGAAATATTTCTTGCAGTTACTAAGTGCAGGAACTTTTCCAGGTTCCAGAGATGTAGCAGTGAACAAGTTCCTGCTCTTGGAGATCTTAACTTATAGTGGATCTTATGTTGTAGTGGAACAGGCATTAAATAACCTAATATCTGATAACCTAATGTCAAGCAAATACCATGGAAATAAAGTTAGATGGATTAAGGTGATGGTGTGTGCTCTATTTTAGATAGGATGGGCAGAGCAAGGCATCTCCAAGCAGAGATATGAAAGGGATAGAGGATAATTCCTCTACAACAGGGAAGGTGAGCATTTACAGGGAGCCGGGACTCCAATGTTCTCCTCCGGATATATTAAGGTTGAGACACTGATTAGACACCCTGATGGAGACTATTAATGTGTCGTCAAATATGCAAGTCTGAAGCTCAAGGGTCAGGTCTAGCTGGAGAGAGAGAGGAATTTGGGATTCACCAGCAGAAATAGGCCATTAAATATCTTTGACCTGAATGAGACCATCTAAGGATGGGTGTAGGACTGAGCCCTGGGGCCCTGCAAAATTTAGAGGTAGAAGATAGGAGAAAGAATGTTCCAGTTTCCGCATTCGAGAGTCCACTTAATGGAGGCTGGAAGAGATGTTAAAAGAGCCCTTTCACTGAATCTGCCACAGTAACTAACGTGGTCTGTAGAAAAAGATAGTGGGAAGTAAGGCCAAGAAAGAGTCCAGCTTATTGATTTCAGTTGAATTTATCTATGAAAACGGCACTAGGCATTGGGGCATATGTGTTTGAAGCTCAAGAGGGAAATATGGGCTGGAGATAGATCCGTGCATCCGGCATCTAGGTCAAAAAATAAGGTCAGTGTAAGTGTGAGAAAGGAGAAGAGATCAGAGCAGAACTTTTAGAAAGACATTCATCAAATGTGGTTCAGCAAGAAATGAGAAGAAATCTGTAAAGGCTCAAGGGTAAGTTCAGGTTATTGCAGAAAAGGAACATATATTAGGACTTAGCAAATGAAAAGTGGCTAAGCTTCAACCCCGAGGCTAAGTTGAATAAAGTCTATGACCAGAGAACAGCAGAGGCTCTGAAGCTAAAAAAACAAAAAAACAAAAAACCCCACCAAGGCTGTAAGTTTAGTTCTACTATTTACTAACTGCATGACTCTCAACCAGTTACCCAACTTTCTGAGCTTCACCTTATTTATAAAACAAGGTCAATAGCACCCACTTTACTAGCAGAGTATCTGATACATAACAGATGCTCGCTACCTTCTCCTCTCTTTCTCTCTGCCCTGAAAGTTTGCATCAAGGAGACAAAGCAGGATAAATAGCAATACTAAAAACGGGAATGTCTGGAGTGGGGTGCAGCTGTGGTGGTCAGAAAAGGGCACATCCAGAAGGTGGAACTCGCGTGGACCTTTGGTGAAGGTGAGGCTCAGACGTGGGGTTCTCAAACTATCAGAGCCATTGGATCACTCAGGGCAGCTTGTTACAATGCAAGTTTTCAAGACCTGCCCTCAGGTAGTCTAGGTTGGGCATCGGGCCAGGTGATACTACCTTTTTTTCTTTTTTCTTCTTTTTAATTTAAATTTTAGGTAGTTAACATACAGTGCAATATTGGTTTCAGAAGTAGAATTCAGTGATCCATCACTTACAAACAACACCCAGTGCTCATCACAACAACTGCCCTTTTCAATGCCCATCACCCATCTAGCCCATCTCCCACCCACCTCCCTCCATTTACCCTCAGTTTATTCTCTATTGCTAACAGTCTCTTATGACGGAGCACCTGGGTGGCTCAGTCGGTTAAGCGTCTGATTCTGGGTTTCAGCTTAGGTCCTGATCTCAGGGTCATGAGATTGACCCCCAAGTCAGGCTCTGCACTCAGCACTGAATCTGCTTAAGACTCTCTCTCCCTCTGCCCCTCCCCAAGCACTCTCTCTTTCTAAAGTAAATAAATAAAATCTATATAATATGTATAGATTTCATCCTTTTTGATGGCTGAGTAATATTCATGTATATATTCATATATATGGCTGAGTAATATTCGTATTTATACGAATTTATATTTTGATGGCTGAGTAACATTCATATATATATATAATATTCATTATATATATATATACATGCCACATCTTCTTGATATATATATATCAATATTCATGTATATATTCATGTATATATTCATATATATGGCTGAGTATATATATATATTCATGTATATATATATATTCATGTATATATTCATATATATGGCTGAGTATATATATATTCATGTATATATATATATTCATGTATATATTCATATATATGGCTGAGTATATATATATATATATACACATGCCACATCTTCTTGATCCATTCATCAGTCGATGGATATTTGGGCTCTCTCCATGGTTTGCCTATTGTTGATAATGCTGCTATAAATATCGGGGTGCATGTACCCCTCCAAATCTGTATTTTTGTATCCTCTGGGTAAATACCTAGTAGTACAATTGTTGGATCATAGAGTAGTTCTAGTTTTAACTTTTACTGTTCTCCAGAGTAACTGCACCAGTGTGCATTCCCACCAACACTGCAAGATGGTTCCCCTTTCTCTGCCTCCTTGCCAATACCTGTGGTTTTTTGAGTTGTTAATTTTAGCCATTCTGACAGGTGTGAGGTGGTGTCTCATCATGGTTTTGATTTGCATTTCCCTGATGATGAGTGATGTTGAGTATCTTTTCATGTGTCTGTTAGCTATCTGAATGTCTTCCCTGGAAAATTGTTTATTCATGTCTTCTGCCCATTTCTTAACTCGATTATTTGGCGGGGGGGGGGGGGATTGTTGAGTTTGATAAGTTCTTTATAGATTTTGGATACTAACCCTTTATCAGATGTTGTTTGCAAATATCTTCACCCATTCTGTAGGTTGTCTTTTAGTTTTGTTCATTGTTTCCTGTGCTGTGCAGAAGCATTTTATCTTGATGAAGTCCCAACAGTTCATTTTTGCTTTTGTTTCCCTTGCCTCTGTCAATGTGTCTAGCAAGAAGTTGTTGCAGCTGAGGTCACAGAGGTTGCTGCCTGTGTTCTCCTCTAGGATTTTGATGGATTCCTGTCTTAGGTCTTTAATCCATTTTGAAATTATTTTTGTGTTTGGTATAAGAAAGTGGTCCGGTTTCTGTCTTCTGCATGTTGCTGTCCAGTTTTTCCAACACTGTTGAATAGACTGTCTTTTTTCCATTGGATGTTCTCAGGTGACACTATCTTGGATAAATGGAAGAGGGTACAGAGCATTCTGGGCTAGGGCAAAGGGATATACCTAGATTCATGATCTGTTTAATTTAAGTAGAGGGCTCATGTGGAAAATCACAGTGTGTAAAGGAGAACATCGAGTGCCCAGTAAGTGGGTCTTGGAATTATGGGCAAGAATGAGAAAGAAGTGAGTTCACACAGCTTTGGTTTTAAAGATCTCTATTTAATTCCATGATGAGGAGGGATCACAGAAGAAGAAAAGGCCGTGGAAAAAAAGAGAGAAGCAAACAGATCCATGAAAGGGGAAATGCAAGACAAACACTGTAGAGAAAGGGAGGAGAGCAGTGGCTTGGGAAAAACACACTGCTACCAAAGAGCCACATGATCTTGGGCAAGGATTTAATGTCACATCCCTGCCTTCCACCATCTAGAAAAGACAGGACTGTTTTATAATCCCTGAGATTCTTATGAGCACCCATTTCCGATGGTTCCCAATTGGGGGTGGGGGTGGAGGAAAGCTATCCATGAACTTGGATGGGAAAAAATTATACCTTTGTTCCTTTATTTTCACTCACTGTAACTGAAATTTAGCATTTCCTTCTATAATTAATAAAACCAGCATGTCACAATAGTATTAGAAGTACCTATGACTGTTACAAAAATATTTATTTTTTATATCATATTTTTGCTATACAGACAAAATTTTTGTTGTGCAGGTTATCTCCAGATATCATTTATGTAATTAAAATTACAGCAGTCATTATATTCAGCACTAGATCTTATCTAATACATTGATAAAGAAGCACATGTATTATCATTTGGATTTTTAATACTTCAATATTCTTTTGTAATCCTATATATTCTACTTTAAGCATTTGGAAAGAGTATTCTAAAAAAGGGTCTATTTGTATTATCTGTTGCTATGTAACAAATCACTGAAAACCTTTGCAGCTTAAAACAGTGGTCATTTTGGAGCACCTGGGTGGCACAGTCAATTAAGTGTCCAACTCTCGGTTTTGTCTCAGGTTGTGACTTCAGGGTCCTGAGATCAAGACCCCTGTCAGGCTCTGTGCTCAACGCAGAGTCTGCTTGGAGTTTCTCCCTCTCCCTCTGCCCCTTCCCCAACTCACATACAGAAGCATGCTCTCTCTCTCTCTCTCTCAAATAAATAATAAATCTTTTAAAAAACCAACAGTGGTCATTTTACTATTATCTCTTATGGTTCTGTCGCTGACAGTTCCACTAAGCAATTCTTGCTTGGGGTTTCTCATGGAAACACAGACAGCAGCTGGGACTGGAACAATCCATTTACATGTTTACACCTAGGCTGGTAAGACTTGAACAGCTGGGGGCTAGGACAGGTGGGGCTCATCCAGAATCTCTACCTTTTTTTTAAGTTTACATCTTTAAATTATATTTTATTTATTTTCATCATGATAAGTGTACTCTTTAATCCCTCCAGAATCTCCATCTTTAAGTGATATTTCCACATGGTCTAACATGGCAACTTCAGAGTAGCCTGATTTTTTATATGTAGCTCGGAGTCCCAAGAGAGAAAGCTAGGCAGAAGCTGTTTCACCTGTTAATACTTATTTTCAAAGTCACATGGCACTTCACCTTACTCTATTAGTTCAGGCAGTCACAAAGACCCACCCAGGTTCTTGGGGAAAGTACATAGACTCCATCATTTGGTGGAGAAGAACTAAACTTCTGGAAAAAAATAAGACCCAAGATAAGGTTAAGACCACTTTCATAAAATATAGTCTATCAAAGGATACACAAATTTTAGCAGCCTGTCAAATGGGTCCGTGGCATTTAAAAAAAGTGTTGGGGCACCGGGGTGGCTTGGTCAGTTGAGCATCAGACTCATGCTTTCTGCTCAGGTCATGATCTCAGGGCTGTGAGATCAAGCCCCAGGTCAGGCTCCATGCTCAGTGCGGTCTGCTTGAGATTCTTTCCTCTCCTTCTCCCTCCCCCGCCTTGCCAAGCTCTCTCTCACTCTCAAATTAAAAAAAAAAAAAAAAGTGTTAAGAATCCCCTTCTAGGGGCACCTGCGTGGCTCAGTCAGTTAAGCGACTGACTCTTGATCTCAGCTCAGGTCTTTATCTCAGGATTGTGAGTTCAACCCCACACTGGGCTCCACGATAGTCATGGAGCCTACTTAAATATAAATAAATAAATAAATAAATAAATAAATAAATAAATAAATAAATAAATAAAATTTTAAAAAGAATCCCCTTCTAAAACCTCCTTACAACTGAAGTTCACCCACATTACATAAATCACCCTAAGATACTAATCGCTTCTTCTGGGTCTTGTCTGCTGATCACATCTGGTGATTCTCTGGCTCATTTCTTCATTTTCTGTGTTGATTTTGTTTCTTTGAAACTATTCCTTCCAATGACCCCCACCTCCAAAGTACAACACAAGCATGTGTGTGCGCACATGCGTGTACACACACACACACGCACGCACGCAAAGGCACACACTCCTAGATTTCATTTTCCTGGCATAAATCCTTCATCAGAACCAAAATGAGCCTGCTTGAAAGTCACCAGAGAATCCTATTCTCTATATTTCTGAATTATATTTGCCTAAGCAAATGAACCTCCCTGATGAGAATGCTGTTAACGAACCCTTCAACCTTTGGCTCTCAAACCTGGGGAGAGCCTCACCTGTAGCCCAGCCTCCATGCACCGTTAGCTTCCTAGCTGCGCTGCCCTGAGCGCCTCTGCCATCTGGTGGCCAACAGTGGTATAACTGCACCCTGTGGTCCAGCCCAAAGGCTTCCTGCAATGCTCTTTCCCAGATCCATCAAGCCAGGATGCCCTACATGTTCTCTCTTTAGTTCCCAGTGTCCCGCAGCAAGTTATGCAGAGACAACAGCCTTGAGTTATCAAAACATATGTGATATGTATGGCCAGTTAATGAGCCAAAATCTACAACAGTGCCTGCAGGGGTGATCTGAAGTCCAACAGAAGGGGCCTAGTATAAAAAATTTAGGATGAAAAAGAAGGGAGGAAAGGTAATTCTTGGGGCATAGTGAATTCCATTGGTCCAGTGGATTATGTAACTCTGAAGTTCCAAAGACAAGTGAGAATCCTGTATGCACTGCTGAAGATCTAGCTGCACAACTGACCAGCTGTGGGCAAGTTACTTAACTTCTCTGATCCCTGGTGTCCTCATCAACAATGTGGTGATTATAATATTTACCCTGTACAGTTATTCTGGAAAGTAAATAAAATACCTTATGAGAAACACCGAGTCTAGTGACTAGCAGGCAGAAAGTGACCAGTCACTGCTTTAATTAATGTTACCATAGAGATGGTTCCAAATGTCAGAATCTTTTGTTAAGATGAGGCAAACTCGCAGCACACCCATGTGCTTATGGTAAGAAAGTGATGCTAGAAATTTAGAGGGGGGGTTAGATATGCAGGAAAACCTGAGGGAGAAGTTGGGACTGGGACTTTTTACTTATGGAGAAGCCATTTACAATCTTTTTTTAAAATAAAGGCTCTCCCACGAGAGATGATAATGGGTCACTGTCCCGCCTCATGTCCACTCATGGAAGAACCAGAGGGGATGAGGCCAAATGGTTTGTTAGTAATTATGCTTAAACCAGAAATACCTCAAAGAATTCTATGGACACTTTTTGTTTCTACTCTCAAAATAACTGTATTTTGCCTTAAACAGAATAAAGTCCCAGCTATAGACTGGCTTGATATGGTCTGAAGTGTCACCTACAAGGTGGAAGACGCCTGATGTAATCAACCTGCCACCAAGCACCTGGCTGATGTCATTCAGGTATCATACCGCACTGAAGGTGCCGCATCATTCCGATGCTAACATGCTGGAAATTCAGCACTGGCAGTAGCCGGCAGCCAGCAGGTCAGCCTTGATGAGAGGCAGCTCATTCTTTGGGAAAATGCAGAGCCTCCATTCCTACCAGTATAGCCACTCCATGTTCAAGCAATGGGTGGCCAGGGAGAGATACTGGCTGATATTCACCGAGTGAGTCATTCTCTCCATCTGGTTATTGAGCATCACCCTGGAGCAGATGCCCTCGTGTCCAATTCAACTGGTCTACCTTCATGTCTCCAATCTTCCAATATTGCCAGTTTCGTGTCCCTGACTAACTAACCAAGCCATCTGCCCCTGCCCAGAAACCTGTATGTATCCCTATCTCTGGACACTTCTCCCATACAAAGCAAAGAACCAAGTGTACCATTTGTATCTCTGTCCATTGGAAGGATTCCCCTCACTCTGTCCTTGAAGGTCAATACTGAATAACTATAATGTGACAACTGTCCATTTTCTTCTTCCTCCAATATAATGATCCAACCCACCCATGAACCAGACACATGAATCTTCCCCTTCTACCATTGGATCATCTGGAAGCTACTGTTGAAACATGTGCATGAGTTGAGGAAAAGGCACTGATGCCACAAGGGTGACACCCTCTAGACCTGCTTGGGCCTCATCTTTATGAACCATTTTCCATCATACAACGGATTGTGGCAGCTCCTTATGACTCAGTGGTTATGACGATGTCCAGCTGGTGAGCAACCCTACTGTCATCATCACTAGGTATCATATGGTCAGGTGCTCAGTCTCTACAATGTCATGGTTGCCGTCATGGAATCTCTTTTCCTATGGTGAGTGGTTGCCTGCAACAGGAGGCATGATTATCTCTAGAACCCTGTCAGTCTGGGCTGTGACTCTCCTATTGGAGCTTGTCAGAGACTAAACAGTATCCCTTCCACATAGATGCTTCTAGCACCACTGGGTCTGCTGGATCATTCAGCACAAGCTTTGGGGCAGATTGCAGTATAAC